>NC_040016.1:7697452-7699527 GCF_000972845.2 Larimichthys crocea | reverse complement strand
GGAGTTTATCTGTGTTGTATGGGCCCAAACTTCGTTAGTCAAAAACTTATTTCACCTAACCTGATTATCCTAAATTTACTATAACATCTTCCAAAATATGTACTGTATTCTATTCCAGTTTCCTAACACTATTTTGACAATTGAGCAGACTATTCTGCATATGATGACTTATACGATGAAAATGTGCTGACATGTTTTGAGGACAATAACCATGACACTGAAAACCAACCAATTGGGATAGATCAGCAAGATACATTCATTTGAAAAATGTACTAAATGTTGGCTGATTGTGTTAACTGTAGGATACTTGTACATAGCTATTTGCAAGGATGTACTAAAGGCTTGACACATGTACAAAGCATTTGGAAATGTGATGAAAGCAATGATAAATGCCATTCTGTTGTGAGAAACTGCAAGATAGTTTGGGGATTTGTCTATGTTGTTATGAGAATGTCATCTCAGTTTCAAGAAATGAGCCAAACCAATGGAGAAAAACTGTAATATAGTAGTGGACCTGGAAGAGGAGAGGGGCAACACTGAAGACACACACGAGCAGACGGCGGCAAAAGTGAGTTTGTGTGGTGTTTTGTGGCATGTAAACCACAAGAATAAAGTAACATTGAAACAGTGACGGTGTGTGTTTGAAGCTGAGCGAACCTGACTGGCAACAGTTTTGCCACGCTGCATTAGACTGCAATAACTTTAGCTAGGTGTACGCAAAAAACTGCTGCCTGGCGAGTGTATATCATACTCATTCTTCATGGATATGTCGTGACAACATATTTGAAAGTGTATTTTTGTTATTCTCATTTCCATTAGATCGTCAGTACCAAGAGGATTTGTGATGTTCCTCTTCTCCCTCTTATGTGTGTGTTTGAGTGCACAAAGTATTGCACAAAAGTTATTGGCCAATAATTCCTTAGAATTTAAATATGTATTGGTACACCTCTGCATCCTCAGTGGTACATGCAGGTGAAATTTGCATTTTAGTCACTCTTTTAGTTCTAACTTGTCTTTTATTGCCATATCAGCACGTTCCAAGCCTTTTGTTTTCAATTTGGCATTACCTAAAACACCTGCCAGTATTTTTCCAAGCCTAAAACCAACAAGATAGTTTTTTTTGAAAAAAAAAAAAATGAAAGCTTGCAGTAATAAGTCAACATAGTGAAACTACATGTCAGGAGCCATACATGACAATTGGCCAATAATTTCTCAGAATTTATTACATGTATGTATCGGTACGCCTCCACCTTCTCAGCGGTATGTGCAGAGAGAACTGCCTTTTAGTTTTTCACACTTTTGGTTCTAACTTTTTTTTAAATATATTTTATTGATCATTAACGATGAAGCTGACGACTTTTTTTTATTTCCAAGGTAACATATTTAGTGTTTGGTTTGTCCAAAACATGAAGATATTGAATATATGTTAATAATATATCAGAGAAAGGTACTGCTATTGTCACTGCACACGCTTCACATCAGTAGAACACAACATTGGTGCCTCCTGCAGCTGGAACCCAATAAAAGTTCCTGTAATATCTCCTTATGATATTCATAAATATGTATGCTGTGCCTTTTCTTGTTTTTTGTCTTTGTCGCTTTCAGTATAATGCACAAATTAGATAAAGGACATTTTAATATTCAAATAATTTAATAACAGGTACTAATGGTGTACCTGTGGTAGTCAATGATTCATTAATTTACAATGTAATTTCTAATCAAATTTAGTAATAGTAATTTTGATTAGACTAAGTAATAATATGTAAGTGGAAAAAGTTATTTTAAGGTAAAGTTACGTTAGAAGTTATTGGGCAATATTTACTTAGAAGTGACGCATTTATCGGTACACCTCTGTGTCCTCAGGGGTATGTGCAGATGAACCTGGCACTGAGTAACTCTTTTAGTTTTAACTTGCTTTTGATTGTCATATCAGCACATTGCATCTGATGGCTGGTAATGGCCGTGAGGGACTAGCCAGAATTCCCACAGGTAAGTGTCACCTGTGACATTCACTGGGCTTTTCAGCTTGTCTTGTAAATATGTAGATGCATTCACATTAAGGTGCAATTAGGTTG
>NC_040016.1:7695018-7697442 GCF_000972845.2 Larimichthys crocea | reverse complement strand
TACTTCTGTATTCTTAGCATTCACATCTCTTTCGTTTTATTTGAGTCTGAGGGATTCTAAAATGAATATATGTATGACATTCACTGGGCTTTCAGCTTGTCTTGTAAATATGTAGATGCATTCACATTAAGGTGCAATTAGGTTGAACGTCTTTTCGTTTATATGTGTACATATTTCCATTTAAATTGAATATAATATTTGAACAAATAAAAGAAAATGCATATTTCTCTTAATAGATGCATATGGAGATGACATATGATGTCCACACCAAATATGTTCAACACATCCACTTTCTGTAGCACCTCTTATAGACAAAAAGCAGCTCAAAGCGCCTTAACAAAACGATTCCAATAGAGGAGGGAAGTACAACTGGAACAGGTTTGAAAACAAATAACAAACATATGTAAAGAAACAATTATCAAGATGTTTATTTTATCTTGCCAGGTGGTGCAGGTCCCTTGGTCATCTGCTCCAACTGTTCACGTCAACGCCAACATCTACTCTCGCACATGGGAGTACTGCCCCTACGCCTATGTCAGGGAGGATGACCCACTCAATCACAGTAATGAATCTGAAGGCAGCATTCATCCTATTGGGTGTGCCTATGTGTTTCAGGGAGGAAGAAAAGAGAAAGAATAGTGATGAGAAATTATGGATCAGATCTGTGGGGCGAGTTTTTTTTAATTTTTTATATAAATACATAAAGATGCAGTCAGGTCCAGAATTATTGGATTCTCTGGTAAACAAACACACAGCTGCATTCACATAACACTAGCAATGAACAAAATTATGTCATTATAAAAAGTGTTATTTTCTTTCATTGCAGGGTAACTTACATTGTCTTTAGCCATCTAGCTACATAAAACAGCCCATTTTTTTCCAGGCCTAAATAGGAGCTTACCCGAGGACTACTAGTTGAACAAAGAAATTGAGAGTCCTAACTCTTCACTTTTCACTCACATTTTTGGTGAGTGGTGGTGGCTTTAAATATGCCTAGGCTAGAATTACTGGAATGTACAGATACCTGCAGCTGCATTCACATAACATAGACAAAATTATATAATTTTTGAAAGTGAGATTTTCTATCAGTTATGTAGCCTACATTGTCCCTACCATCCAGGCTACATAAAGAACTGCTATATCTGCAGGACAAAAAAGCAACTTAGCCAATAGGCCAGCCTAGTACTCACCCCACAAACAATAATAGTCTAGAAAGAAAATAGAATGCTGCCCACTGACTTATTGTTATTGTTGGTGAATAGTGAACAAGTTTTCTCACATTAAAGACTATTTCGTTTAGAATGAAAGACATAAAAGTAGGCTACTAAGCTAGGCTTATTTTCTCATCAGGCCAGTGTAGCCTACAATGTCTTACAGTGCTTACCGCAGGTTCAACAACATGCTCATGTTGAGTGCCACTGCAACTGGCACCACTGTCATCAGTGACGGGAGCTGATGAAGGCCCTGCTGTGGCAAACATATCAGTGATTTTGGCACACATCTGCCTGAAGAGCAAGTTTCTTTTTGTCGCAGAGTTTTTCTGCGCAACCTTTACGTTTTCTCTCCATCTCTAACTGAGAACGTTTCACCTGCACACCGGCGTACCAAGCTAAAGGGGGGAGGTGTTTCATGATATAATTGGGCCGGTCCCCTGTCAGTCAGCGTGTAAGGGCCGGTGGTAAGGAAACAAAGTCTTGACACAGAAAGTTTCCTGTTGTTGCTTCATGTGTGAAAAAACAACTCTACTTGGACTTTGTCCAGACCTTATCGTATAAAAAACGGCATTCAGCCTCGCCACCTGAGTTTTAGTGCACAAAGTATTGCACAAAAGTTATTGGCCAATAATTCCTTAGAATTTAAGTATGTATTGGTACGGCACATTCCAAGCAGTAATACACATGACAATTGGCCATTGGCCAATAATTACTCAGAATTTATTACATGTATGTATCGGTACGCCTCCACCTCCTCAGTGGTACATGCAGAGAGAATTGCCTTTCAGTTTTTCACACTTTTGGTTCTAACTTTTTTTATATATATATTTTAATGTTCATGCTTGCCTTCATTTGTCAGATCAACACATTCCATGCCTTTCGTTTTGAATTTGAAATGACCTTGAACACCTGGTATTATTTTGCCAGCCTGAAACATGATTTGACAAGGTCAATTCCCCTATTTAATCAATTTCCCCTTTTTAGCAACTGAAAGATTGAAATAAAAGCTTGCAGTGATAGATCATTGTAATCGAACTTAATGTCGGGGAGGCCACACATTGGTTTACTATTCAATATTTTCTGCCAACAAAAAATAACAACATGCATTTGTATTGTTTTATTCTCTGAACGTCCTTTATGACTTTATACCAAAGTTTAGCAGTAACTGAACTGGCAATATCCAATGCTGCTTTTTTTTTTTGTATTGTTT
>NC_040016.1:7690831-7695008 GCF_000972845.2 Larimichthys crocea | reverse complement strand
TCTCCTCTGGCACCGTGATTTACCATGATTACAAAAACGCCCTGAAACTTTAGAATGATTATCAAAAAGAAGTTTTTTTTAGTTTGAAAAAATCATGTTATATAGTTTATAAAATCATGAGTGTAGCCTGATTGCACCTCAATGCTGAAATCTTATGTTATAACATATATAACAGATGTAAAGCCTCAGAGCTTCTTTGATTATTAACAGTATGTAGTGATGGCAGAAAGGTGACCATCACACTGAAACTGTCACAAGGCTGCAAAAGTTGTTCTCCTGGTGCTGTTTGTTTGATGTATTTTTCTGTTAAATGATAAGAGGCTCACTGGAAACAATATTAACAATAATAATAATTAATAATAATGATGATGAAAGGAAGAAGTAGAAAAATAACGTACATGGTTGATTATTTGAAAGAGTAAAACTTGAGACAAGTTTGGCATGATTAAAGAAAAGTGTGAACAGAACAGCTCTTTAAAGCATCCTACTGCAAAACTGTGTCGGTCAAGTATTTAATATTACTTGATGTCTGCATTAGAGAACATGATTATGAGTGCAGTGGGGCTGTGAATCTTTTTTTCAGCACGTGTCAAGTAACGTTACCTGTAACATCTTTCACAAAACACTTTTCTTTTTTGCTTTAATCCATGATAGAGTGAATTTGATTGTGATTGGATGAGAAGTATAAACATATTGGTTTGTACGTCATGCATTGCCTTTGCACATTACAAATCATGTCACACGCAAGCAAGGAGCTCACTGACTGTCCACTGACTTTATGTAGCCTAGTGCGAAAATGTTTTTTTTTTTTTGATGAATCACTTGGATTAATCATTAATTTTGACAGCACTATACTGTATAGTACATTACAGAGCATGTATACCATTACAATACTTATAGGCATATAACCTTATCATATCTTTCGCTCCATGAAACACATGTTAATGCTCAGTAGCACAGATATACAGCATGGTTCTTTAATGTATTTGCATTATACTAAAATGCATTCATTTCCATTGGGCATATATGAGGCTGAAACAGGTAGCCTAGTGCATCCCAAATTTTTCAACATTAACATTTTAATATAACATTATAGTCATTATGGCCTTGATGTTGATGTTTTTGGGGGGAGGTCGTGTAGAGCAGTGGTTCTCAACTGGTCTGGCTTCGGGACCCACCATCCCCCCTAAAGGACAAGCCGTGACCATGGGCGTTGGGGTGTGTGATCTACTCGTTACATATATATATCGGGACTTATCGGCCCAAATAGCACGTCGGCCCACTGGGCAAATGCACGGTATGCCAGATTATCAGTCCTTGCCTGCACAAGACCACAACCCCCTCAGCTCAACAGCATAATTTGTGTGTACAGTACAGTTTGACAACAGTTTGTTGCTTTCTGACCTTATTTTGATAGAAATGCTAACAGAAACAAATTGCACAAATGGAGAAATACCATTTTTAGTTTTTCAGTTCCTCCTGGGGGGCTCTAAAGACCTGTTTGTGAATAATTGGTTGATATTGTAAATTTACATCTGAATACATTAAATAAAAGGGTTTTAGAATCAATAATGGTGTGTACTTTATTTGTAATTAATTTCCCACAACATTTACCATTGTCTCTCTATTGAAGGTGATTGGTCAGAATTATTTGGGAAAAAGCTGTAAAATAACGGTGTTTTCCTACAGAACTTTTAAGATTGTCCCTTTATTGAAGGTGATTGGTCATAATTATTTGGGAAAAACAGGGTGTCCGCAGGGTATTAAAAAGGATTAAAAGGTAGTAAATGAACTTGGTAAAAATTAAGGCCCTTAAAAAGTATTAAAATGTAGTAAATGTCTGGTTGCAAGGTTTTTTTTGTTTCGTTTCTTTTTTGTACGTGATTTGTTGTAAAAAGGTCGTTGTGAAGTTTACTCAACATGTGAGAACTCGTTTGACACAGAAAGTTTCCTGTTGTTGCTTCATGTGTGAAAAAACGACTCTACTTGGACTTTGTCCAGACCTTATCGTATAGAAACGGCATTCAGCCTCGCCCCCTGTCCTCCGGCACTGTGAGTTACATGGTTCCGGGAACACCCTGAAACTTTGTAACGATGACAAAGAAGTTTGATTTCATTGAGTTAAAATGACATTGAAAAGACAGAAAAGAATAGAACAGCTGTTCACAAGCATCTTCCTGTAAAACACTGTTGGTCAAGTATATTTGATGTCTTCATTAGAGAATGTGTGGAGTGGTGCTTAAATCTTAGGCATTGTGTCATTTCTTTAGCAGATGTCAAGTAGCATAACTAGATTATGTAGATGGATCTATCTACAGTGTTCAGTTGACTGACAACTTGATGGGAGAGCAGCCATTAATATCAAATTTCTGTGCTGCTAGTATGTCCAGTACACCGCTCCAACCGAGTCCCACTACCAGGCAAACTTCCACTGCAGCCATCACATCTTCTCTGAAAGTAACTTTGGATAAAAGCGTCAGCTAAATGACTAAAAGGAAATAACTGAGGGACTGACAGTAACAATGCATGTGCCCTCCCATTTATCGATCCTGTTTTTGCTATATGACTAGAAGCAAGTTGCGTTGCAAATATTTAGAAGGTATTAAAAATGTATTAAATTTAACCTCAGGACTCCAGAGCTTTCAGCTATCAAGCTCCTCTTCTGTGGAACAAACTACCATTTTGGGTTCGGGAGGCAGGCACAGTCAACACTTTTAAGAGTAGACTGACTTTCCTATTTGATAGAGCTTATAGTTAGGGCTGGCTCAGGTCCTGAAGAGGCAGGGTTCCTACCCTGCCAAAAAAAACATGCCTCAAGCACAGATGATCTTTTTCTTGGTTGGCAGCTGGCTGACCAATCAGTGAACACAGAGGTTTAAACCTTCAGTTCCTGCAGCCTTTATAATGACAGTGTCAGACCAATCTGCATCTTCTGCTCGTATCCTGATAACAGAGCAATCGTAAGATACCTTCAGTCTCACACTGCCAAACGACTGCAGCCATGATTCAGTCCCGGACTCTCAGAGTAGGTTATGATAAGCCTACAAGCGTTGTATGCGTGGTTGGCACGGAGCTGAATGTGGACCTGAACAGGTAGGGTCTTCTTTAATCTGTTGCCTCTACACACATACACACACAACCACACATCTATCTGGACTGCAGATTATGTATTACAAATTGTTTGGGGATTTAAACTGTTGTAATTTATACTGTTGATGAAACCAAAAGCATGTAGTAAACCACTTTTCTTTCTTCCAAGCAATGAAGAATATAGACTGACTAACTTTATTATGACTAGCTGCTACAGTACTTTACTTCGCCACCTGTTTCAATATTCAAGCTTTTGTCTTGTCTGCATGTGTTAAATATGTACTGTTTCTCTTCCCCTCAGGAGTGCACCTCCGAACTCCAAGTTCTTCTCTGTGAAGTGCACTTCTAATGTTCATTACATCATCATGCCCTGGCGCCAAAGGACATCCAACCCCTGTCCCCACCTTCTCATTGAGGGTTTAATACTAGTCATCAGCATGAGCTCTGCCAGTGAGGAGGGAAAATAAATGCGAGCAAAGTTACATAGGGAAGAGGTGAATGATCCTGATGTCATTAAGTAGTAAGGCATGTCTTGATTTCAGTATCTATTCTGAGGTATGAGACATGAACAGCTCCAAGACAGCGCTTTTTTGAAATGTGAAAATGTGTTAAAGCCTGAGACCAAAGCCTTAAATAAATAAATAATAGATTTCTAAACTGAAACGTATCAAAGTCAAATGTCTCCTCCACACAGCATTTCTACAATTTATCACTTTTCAAATAACAAGAGGAGCTCTTTGCTTTGTATGTGCAGTGAAATTCATAATTTTAAATTCAGGATTATTTAATATTTCATAATTGTCAAATTGTATCTTGTAAATATAAATGTAACTTTGTTTTCTAAGGTGTCTATCTCGTACTATGATGAGAATAAAAAGAAGTTGGGGGATGCAGTCCTGCACCTGACAGCTGTTGGTAAGTTGTTTTTCTTTTTCCATTTCAATATCACCAGAGCATTAGTGCTGTGTTTAAATGCACATCAAAATCCAAACATTGTAAATGGAACAGTCTATATTTTGATATTAACATCATTTTTATACACAATATCTGTGCTGTGATATTAACCACTATCTGGAATATTTAGTTG
>NC_040016.1:7600614-7690731 GCF_000972845.2 Larimichthys crocea | reverse complement strand
TGCCATCTTCAAACTTGGTAGGTGTGATTCCCATAGACTTCCTGTCTGAGTAACGTTATCAAAATGATGAATGTTTGGGGAAACGGTGGTGGCATTCCACATGCGCCACATTGCAACGTGCGACCATTCGACGTGCCAGCATTGCGAGGGCCAACCATGCTGCTTGCAGCTTTATTTTAATTAAAACAACATATATGATACCCACTTTTTCCATTCTTCCAAGCATAAAGTGTATGAGCTGATACTTATATGATACAGCCATGCCACGATTGGTTTGCCACCTGTTACCAAACTAAATTCAAGCCTTGTCATTTATAAACATATGTATTCACACATTACAAATCAAAATATTCTCTTCCTCTTGTTCTCAGGGGGCCCTGTGCTCCTCCAGCTCCACAGTCGTCTCTGTGAAGGCCTGCTCCCAATGTCAATTTCCTGTCGCATCTGTTGGACAGTGAAATGACAATGACCAGAAAAACCGCCCCCCCCTCCCCCCTACTCCCGCGGGATATGCACCCCCCCCCCCTCCAGGATACCCCCTCCGCCCGTCTTCCCCCAGGATAATACACTGACTCCATCCCATCTATATTCATCATTTGAAAATTCAGTTACTATTCTTCACCATGAGGCTCGCCAGTGAGGAAGAAATGATAGAGAAAGGTAAAATAGGGACAGAAGACGTGCCACCGTTGTGCATAACACATCGATACAGTATGGGTTGTTTGAGATTAGAAAAATGCAATAGAATCAACATGATTCAGTTCAATGAGAGCCATGTTTCATCACATTCATATGAAGTGTAATCTTTTGCAATTTCAGGCATTATTTTTTGGATTAGATTTTTGAAACTACTTTGCATTTCACCTAGTCAGTTCATTTTGCCAACCTGAACAACCATTATCTCCAAGTCATTATGTAGTTCTGTCGACAAAAACAAGTGGCCCTCCATATAGCATTGTACATTTGACTTAATTAAATGATTTAGTCCCCTTTTGCATTGTAAAGTGCAACTATGCTTTGCATGCAGAATGTTTAATATTCACAATTGTGAAATATCACCTTGTGTAGAATAAATAACTTGTGACTTTGTTGTAATAAGCTGTCTATCTCTACTAGATGCGCAATGCAGTGAAGTGGAGGAAGCTGGTCATCTGACCGCTGTTGGTACGTTAACATAATTAAGCACAACCCCTGTTTTAATCATAATGACAAAAAAAAAGATTTAATCAACTGTGCGTTTTGACGTGTTTATTCCATACATTTTTGATACTTTGCCCAGCCCCTATGCCCAGATGCTGTGTTTAAATGCACATCCATCCCAACGTGACTCACTGTTAAACTGGAACCCGGTCCCCCTCTTTTAAATTCAATGACATCTTTGTTCTATCCCCCATACTGTGCTGGGTGATACTGAACCCACTATTGGACATTTTCGTTGTGATACAAATTGTGTTCCGCCATGCAGCCGCTTTCTCTGGATGTGGTGCTGCAGAGCGGTGTTGTTGTGACGAAGACAACCCTAATAAGGTGAGCCAGACTCTGACAATACTGATCAACAATCACATGCCCAGTCTAAAGGACTGATGGGATTGTATTTATAGATAAAATTTATTGTAGCATATTATTTTTCATTTAAGTGGTTCCTGTGTCCCATTTAGAACTTATCATGCTTGACCGGAACAACAAAAAACATTTCTCTGATTAGGCTGTATTTATAGATCATTTTCTGCCTCAGCATGTTGTTGAACCTTTGACTTCTGATTTCACATTCTTATCTACTTTTTGTCGTTGTAGCAAGATCTTTCAGTGATTTTTCATTCACGTCTGGTTGTTTGGAAAACTTGTTAGGGATCCTGGAAAATGGTGGGCCCTGTATGGGCATGGAGCCATCCTACATGGTCCTGTGACTTGTGAGCGTACCTACTGGAAGAGACCAGATTTGGAGCAGAGATTAATCTCAGAGGCATCAGGTAAAATTGTTCAGCTTCTGTTCACCAATGAATTACTCTTTCACTCTCTTTCTTACCTCTGTAACTTTTTCATAATCGTTATCCGCATTAATGGGGACACTTTTGCAAAATCACTTGATTAAAGTGTTGATATATTAAATCAGTTGTGTAAAACTACAAGTGCGAGTAGAAAGGGCATCTTGTGAAGTAAGTAATAGTCAAACCAGAAGAGCTGCAATTAAAACAAATTAATAAATAAAGTGTTAGTCATGATGTGGGTCTGTCTGCTTCCCAGAGGTATTATACAGGCCATTAGTTGTGTAAAAGTCATCAAGATCTCAATGTCATGTATCTGTTACATGTGGATTCACAACTCTCTGGTGCTGGTTTCAACAACATATGTGAACAACATAACTCTTTGTGGATGTACAGACATTGAGGACATGTCTCTCATGGTGCTGCGGACCAAGAGGCCCCGCCAAGCTCCCAGAGGGCTACAAGCTCACCATGCACATCTCTCAGGGTGATGGAGAGACTATCAGAGTTACAGGTTCAAAAAGGAGTACTAATAGCTTGTGTGAGTAACGATGAGGTGTTGTGATCATCCCAGATCAGATGATGAAAGATGTATGTAATTCAAACTGGCTATTTAAGGCATCTAGCAATTTCTTTCTTTTGTTTGTATTGCAAACTTTTTTAATGTTTCATTTTCTTAAATTCATTAGCAAAACCTTACCACGACACAGAGGGGCTAGCTGAATACCACTTTGTCTAGACAGTGCAGCCCTGTCCAGTGAAGTGCCTTACTCCGGCGGTGCAGCAGAGATTAAGTTTTACGTGGAGGGCCTCAAGTTTCTTGACAAAGACTTTGATGGGCTCATTCACCATCAACCTCCGTCTGTTAAAGCCCATCTCTAAATAGATCTACACCTTTTTTAGGTAGTAGTTGGATCTTGAGATAAGAGTTTTAGTCGAACCACTGTTTCCAAGATCAAGAATGAAATGATGACTTCATGATAACTGAAACTTGGTACATTTTGTAAATCACCTTGTAAAGTGAGTCTATTACTCAAATAGTGTTTAGGTCAGTTTAGTTTAGCTTACGACAAAGAAGAGGAATATATCTTAATTACTACTCCGCAGCGTCTCTCAGTTTCAACAGGATGTCCCTGAGGACACCTATTTTCCGGACAAGTGTGTTCAATAGTGGCACCGTGGATCATGACACCCAACATCCTCCAGCCTGAAGAGGTGTTTGTGGCAGGTAAGGGCGAGGCTGCATAAGTAATAAATATGGTGGGTGATGTGTGAATAGAAAATGCGTTGACGAGAATCCTATAGTCATACAACCAAGAAGATACACACACAAAATGATGATTTTACAGCAACATCCATGTACCCAAATTTGTGTTATTTTACATTTCTTATTTTCTGTGTTTACCCCATTTTTTTGGAAATTATTATTATTGAAAATTGCATAATAATGCTGTCAGTTCACACCAGTCACTTTATTGTCATACCTGCTGCTGATATGTGCCTGTTTACCTAATTCTTGCACTTAGTAGTTTTTGATATAGTGGTATTATATATATATATATATCATATATATTATATATATATTGGTATAGGGGTTATTGTTTGTGGTGGTTTTGTTGGCATGTCTCTACTTGTTTATTTATGTGTGCACTATGGGGGGCTTGTAATCTCATTGTACTTGTATAATGACAAAAAGGCCATTCTATTCTATTCTATTCTATTCTAAATACTGTGGTAATTGTGGTGAATACTTCTTCTTGTCTGTTGTCCACATTTTTCGCCATCTGATAACAGCAGTTCCTTGAAAAATGAAGAACTTTGTTTCAAAAGAGTGGGTGCCACCTTCGCATTTGCAGTAACTAGTGAGCAGAGGGATCGCTGGATTCAGGTAAGAAAACACATGTGCCACACTTTTATTTGGATTTCTGCTCTGCCTGTCATAATAATTTCATATTTGTTTCTCATTCTAATCATACTGTTGTGGGAGGTCCTTCAGTGGCTGAAGGTGGTGCAAGAAGAAAATAATTTTTTTGAGTCAAATCAGTTTTTATTATGAAACTAAACAGGAAGAAACACTTAGGTACATCAAGGGTTTTTTTTTTCTAAAAAGAGCAACAAATGCAACAAAAAATGTGTTCCTTTTAAAAAAAATAAAATAAACCAGAGCAAGTCATGTTTGAATTATCGTCACATGAAACATATCATAAGAAAGAAGAAAAAGATGATTTACATAAAACATACACAGAGAAGTCAGAAGTTAAATTCAAACATCACTTAAGTTATTGTTGTTATTAAAACCTATTGTTATTAAAATAAGGACAGGTGAAACTCATATTACATCTACTTTTCAGGATGAGATGGAGTTTGGCTACATTGACTCACCTCATCAACAGTTTCCTGTTGTTCTGGATTCCCCTCGAAATAGAGGACTTGTGGACTTTCCATTACATGAACTACTGGTGAGATTTCTCTTCTCAAGTGTTTGATGATACAAAATGTTTTGGGGGAAATGGAAAAGTTCTGAGAGTGGCAAAGTTTGTGTCTTATTTTTAACTCAAAAATAAGTTTTGCTTATTGTTACTTTACTTGGATATTTGACTTTCACTGTGCAAAAAATATGCAGTGATACATAATTTTGACACTAAAAGGCTGTTTTCACATTATATATTTAAAGATTTGAAAAGTATTGAACCTTCTGGTTTAATTCATCTGACTTGTTACATGTGTTTGTGTGTGAACATGTAAGAAGTATTTTGTGACATCACAACTGGTTTAGTAGTATGGAAAGCTCCAGTGCACATATATGGAAAAAAATACATTTCTGAAGTGAGCAACATCTTTTGTGCAGTAATCAGACATTTGCTCAATAACCTCCAGATCTATGACCACTTTCATGTCCTCAGGGCCCTGACTTTGGCTATGTGACGAGGGTGCCTGGGAGAAAAGATGTGAGCAGTCTGGACTCATTCGGTAATCTGGATGTTAGTCCTCCTGTCACTGTGAACGGAAAAAACTACCCACTGGGCAGAATCGTCCTTGGTGTGGCCTTTCCTACGTGAGTGTGCAACAAAGTTCCTGACTTATGAAGAACATGTATTATTTATATTAACAGCTCTTCATATAATAATACATCTAATTCGCTGTTGCTCTGTAAAGAAGAAGACAAAAGATTTGTGAACTTACTTGCATGTCTCTCTTTGTTTAAGGGCAACTGGAGGACGGAGCATGACCAAAGTAGTTCAGGACTTCTTGAGGGCTCAGAAAGTTCAGGAGCCCATTGCCTTATTTACTGACTGGCTCCTTGTCGGCCACGTAGATGAATTCATGACTTTTGTTCCTGCACCTGGCAGAAAGGTAAATATATCCTTTTAATAACTTATACTGCTGAACAGAAATATCAAATGCTTTGAAGACAGGAAGCCACTAGCTGTTACAGGTTGGTATCAACATGTTGCTACAGACATTGTAGGTTTGTATGGATAGAGACAGCCAGTGTTAACTTTGCCTCTTGTGTTTCTGTTCTCAGGGCTTCCGGCTGCTGCTGGCCAGCCCAGATGCAGCTTACAAACTATTCAAAGGCTTACAGAAAGATGGACATGGACAAGCCAAACTGTTTGAAGGTAGGCCTGTATGACAATCTTATCTGTACAAAATCTACTGTAATCTACAAACTCATCATATTTTTCTTAATGCTCACTCTGGAAAACATTTCCAAATAGGTGTGGAAGGTCAAGAACCAGTAACAGTGGATGAGGTACTCAGTAATGACAGTCTCCTCACCCAAAATAAATACGCGCAGGTAAGTAGGATTGTTATATTATTGCATTTCATCATAACATCACTTAGAATTTACTGGGGCAAATTGAGCAAACATGACATTTGTAAAAACTAGCTTACTAGAAAGATTGCAGTCACTTGAACGTTACTGTCCTTTTGTGACTAGATGTTTGCCAACAGGGATTGCATTCTTGTATGGTTGATCTTATGGACCTTTCAGCAGTGGGTCGCAGAGTTTACTGTTTGCAACAAAAGTAGTCCAGAATAAGATTATCTTTACTGTTACGTGGTTACAGGATGTAATGAACAAAAATGAGTTTTAAAACTTGTGTATTGTACAGTTGGTGCAACGGATGATGTATTTTTACTGTTTACCTTCCCAGAGCTGCATCGACTGGAACAGGGATGTGCTGAAGAGAGAGCTGGGTCTGGTTGATTGGGACATCATCGACGTGCCAATCCTTTTCAGGCCATGGGAGAAAGCTGGCCAACAACCCAGAGCAGTGGCTTATTATCCTGACATGGTGCGTTCACAATTAACTGTTATACTTTTCCAATGGTTGGCATTAAAGCACTCATAAGTTTTAAATATGACATAAATCAAAGACCTGATGGCACCACTGTGAAACTTATGATCTGTTACATCTGTTTCCAGGTGAACATGATCGTCTTGGGGAAAAACCTCGGCATTCCGAAGCCCTTTGGCCCCAAGGTGAATGGACGCTGTGCCCTGGAGGCTGAGATGTGCTCGCTGTTGGAGGGCCTGGGCCTCAGCTGCACGTTCATCGATGACTTCACGTCTTACCACCAAGGGCAGGGAGAGGTGCACTGTGGCTCCAACGTCCGCAGGCAATGGTTTGCCTTCAAATGGTGGAACCTGGAGATGTGAATGAAAATTCAACAGTAGATGGAGATGGCATAGAGAGGAAGGAAGACAACTTGATCTTTAAACAAAACAACAGCAGCTTCAGTCAGCTTCAAGTTGGAAGAGATATTTTTCTTGCCAAAGCCTTACATTATCTCCATGTCTTAAAATCATAAAACAAAAAAAATTGTCAGTAATTGTTTTGGAATACATGCCACTTTCTTTCTTAGTAACGCATTTCTTATTTGCAGTAATCACCAACATTTTGCTGAAAGAATTACCCTGATGGTTTGATCTATTGTATGCATCTTCATTTTTGTTGGCTTTATTTACAAAAAGGATGAAAAGCAAATATTTACAAACAAGTCTTTTGAACAAGGACTTAAGCAGACTGTCGACAAGAACAGAAATACAATCATTGGAATCAAGCACATAGAAGATTAACTCCCAATTTTATGAATTGGACCGGCTGTTTGGCATACAGTGCAAGCACGGTTAGATGAATAGTGATGTGCTATAATAATACAAGCCACAAGAGGGCATAGTTCATCTACTCAAGCATTTCCAAACTCGAGAGGAAAATGATTTAAAACCATATTTCTATCAAATCTATTTCATTTACACAAATGTGTAAAATGTCTCTCTCTTTATATATTCTGTGCCAAAGTCAAATGCAAAATGTTATTTTCACAAGTTCTAAGCAAGATGATGCTGTCATTAATTCACTATAGACAATAAATCTCCAATCCTCTTCAGTCTGATCACATTTCACTGATTGTACCTTCATCATTATATATAAGAAATAAATTGAATTGAATTAAAATTGCAATCAAACAACTCCAGTTGTCAGTTCTTCTTTCCTTCATAACAAACTGAAGATACAAACTGAAAAAGCTTCTCTGCTCAGGAGAGGTGAGCTGTTACTGTGGTCTAAAGTCAACACAGTATCGCCATTCATTGGAACAGGTATGAACAATTAGATACATATCTGCCTTATGACTAGTTTTACATTCAGTTGCCAGCTGGCAATGCAATGTCTTCGAATATGACCCTCTTTCAAAGCAGCTCACATGACACAATCATCAGAAAGGCAACTTCAAGACAAGTCACAGTGTAATTACTCAACCACAAATCAGATTTTTCAAAAGGTCAGCATTTTGAAATAACTCTGAATATGTAGTGTTTGGGTCACGTACATATATGTTACACAAATAAATTAGGTAACTGGCTCTCTATCATCAATGTGCACTGTGTCTGGAGATATTGGCTGGTTTTCAATAAAACACAAATCACAGGGACAACACCTCTATGTCAAGCATGGCACCAGTGTACAGAGGAGAAGTTTTTGGCAAGCAGATTTACACCATGCACAGTACTGTTGTATACACACATCTGTACATGGACATCAAATTAACAAGTGACATGTCACAAGGAGTAGTTGGAGACAAAAACAGCAGTACCTTGAAGTGTGGATTAAAGATGCATGTTGCTGGTTGGGACTCTATGGAAATTAAGCGTTTTACTCTAATTATACAGCATCAATGAGTCTAGAGTTATATTAAAATATTTCCTTTTATCTACACCCTCAATGTAGTACAATTACATTTTTAATTAAAAAATTGCAGATGTCATCTTTTATCCACCTATGAGGAAGATGACTCTTGCTATTTCAGCCACGAACAACAGCATCACAGAAGTACCCTTCATTAAAAATATGACAGATTTACTGAAGCTGTTGTAAAAAAACAACAACAAAAAAAACATGACAAATACCCACTGCAGAATATTCAGAAGAAGAAGAATAGATCATCAAGAAAACACAAAAAGTGGGTTGACAGACAGCCATACACACGCACACACACACACACACACACACACACACACACACACACACACACACACACACACACACACACACACACACACAGTTGAACCCATGCACAATATCACAGTGGGATGTGTGGTTGACATTAAAAAGCATTTTTCTCTGTAGTGCAACTCTCCTCTCTAAAGACCAACTGTTTCACAAGCTAAACAAACAACAGTTCTTTGATTGCTCTCTGTTTCTTTCACCACTCTTAAAGTTGCAACATTGAACCCTCATTCAAATCCTGCATCCTGCAACATTTGAGTGTTTACAGCTGGAATCAGGTTTTAGAGCTTACTGGCCTGAAGAACAAGCAAGCAGCCAGACCTATTCTGCTAAGCCCGCCGACAGATGACAGTCAGTAGTGATGTTGCATGGGTGCAGAGGTCTCGCTTCCTTTGCCTGATACACGTGGAGCTGGAATGAGGATGACAGATAGGTACATGTGCATGGAGCTGGGTGTCTGTCAGGACAGGCAGCAGATCCATGCCAAACATACAACGGAAGATCTCTCAGTGTCATTAACTCTGCTCCTCTTCTGCATCAGGGGTGAAGTCCACATGCCCTTGGCTTATTTTTTGGCAAAAGATGCCTCATATGGGAATGCTGAGGCAAAGAAGAAGACATGGGAGAGATCGACAGAAAGGAGAAACAGGTAAATGAGGGGTTTAAAGAAAGGAAATAACTCTTTATAGTCACAGAGACATTAAGTTGCCCCCAAAATTATGTCAACATTATGTCAAACCTCAAAATGGACGTTGATGTAGTAATCACAGGAGTGTGGTTAACAGTTCTGCAAACAGACGTGGAGAAATAATGGGACAGTTAATATTGACAAATACAAAAACAGAAGACCTGCAGCAACACAAAACATCAGAGCAGGTCTGCAACCAACGATCATTTTCATAACTTAATCATCTGTCTATTCTGTTCTATTTAGCCATGCTAGCGGCATCACTCTATAGATGACAATGTCATTCTGCCTGTTAGTCTCCCACTTTGGTCCAGACTGAAATATCTCAGCAACTATTAGTTGAATTAAAGGGCACGAGAGATATGGGTGCAGGATGAACATGTTTTTTCTTTCCAATCTCCTCGTGACACACCAAGTTCTAATAGTTAAAATAGATTCTCATTTTTTGGAGTTTTGCTGTGTGTTGCTCTTTCATGTCACCAAAAAAAAAAGGAACATGAACATGTCTAGTAAAACAGCAGGAGGTGGAAGGGGAGCTGCTCGCCCGCTAACAAAAGCTGCCACTAGCCGTGACGAGTGCCAGCTTTTGTTATAATAAAAATAAAAGACTGCGGGCCATGCTTTTAAATATAGAATGTAAATCCTGGTGCAACAGGACTGACTGTTAGTGTTGAGTGAGACTGCTGAGGGAGAAGGAGATTCAGCACTCACTATTTTTATATAACATAAATAACCAAATGGGATTTATTTTGGGTAGATACGTATATCTGCAAAAGTATTTTGTACGCTGCTTATAGCAAGGATGATATTGTCTTTAGATGCCTATAAATTGTTTGACATGATAAAGTAGCCTTATCTGCTCTAATTTTGACCCTTAAGAAGTTCATATGATACACTGATGCAAAATCTTCTATTCTCACAAATGGGGATAGATCCAGTCCGCTCTCCTTGCAATTTGGCTTTCGCCAGGGAGTCCCATTGTCCCACTGACCCCTGGCAATTGGCATTAGGGGGCATCCAGACACTTACAAAAGAGCATTCCTGACTACAAGAGCTCCAACCCCATCTGGATCATAGTTGTATTCATGGTTAGTCTATGCTGTGTGCTTATATAAGCTAGTTTACATTTGCATCAAGTTAGTTTGCTTGCTTGACTGTCTGTCTGTCTGTCTGTCTGTCGGTTTTCTCTGTCTCAGTATTATCTGCCTGCCCGTCTCACTGTCCACCAAGCCCGCCCAAGATCTGACACTACTAGAATATATCTGGTCTGTACCCCAATATCCAGTCAGCCAGGGATAAATTCCTATTTCTGGTTATACCATAAATTGGAGAGACCGAATTTAAGCCTTTATTAAAACAATTTACTGAAGATTTCCTAAAAAAAATTGCTCTTTAGACCAGTGAAGGGTTGTTTATCTTATCAGGAGCTGAAACTGTCAAGAACCCAAAGTATCTTTTCAAATGTAACTTCAAAGAAACAGTAGAAACTCAAAGCAAACATCAAGTCCTGGACGATACTGCCCATATCCATGATTGGACAGGTAAATGCAATTAAAATGATGATCCTACTCAGGTTTCTATATCTTTTTCAAACCCTGTCAAAATGTCTTCACTTCCTGCTCATTTGTTTTCCATGTCTGCCTTGTTAGACAAGTCAATTCAATAAAACTTTCCATTTTCACTCCAATATGCCAAAATCAGTCATTCAAGCCTGGACAGTATTTACAGTATTGTGAGAAAAGAATGCATGTTGATTGCCAATTATCATCATTTCAAATCAGACACTACATTAAGGAAATCCACTCCAACCATTCACCCTTTTCTTGAAAATATCATGCTCCCTCCAGGTTTTAAGTAGCTTGTGTCAAAATTTGTGAACTGCCTTTTTACTTGGGGTTTCTTCAGATCTTATTAAGGGCAAAGAAGAAGTCTATTATACAGATATAAAAACTGCATCTGCACAACCCCAATACACGGAAGAGATTTGAGGGAATATGGGGACCTTTCTTGGCACAGTGTCATATCACCCTACATCCATAGAGACTTGGCTGGTGTAGTGTTTAACTGAGTTAAACAATTTATATTATTCAATTTACCTGGATTACTTAAACTTCAAACTATTGGATGCATTACCATGGTATTTTTACATACGTTCATCCTTACCAAAAGATCCTATTGGTTTTGGTGATGCCCTTCTAGAGCCTCCGGGACATTCACATTTGTGGTTAGGAGTGAAATGTCATAAAAACTTTTGGACTCAAGGAGTTTTTCTCACCGATGAGAACTTGTTCTCCTGTGAAAGTTGATCTGTCTTGGGGTGGCTGTCTGTCCCTTTTGGCTCTGATGCCTTCACTGCATCCAGTTGCTGTTGAAGATGAGAAGCTGCTGAGAGAGAGACAGATGTGTGTAAGTCATGGTTAAAAAACTCAAGCATATAATGCTACCAGAAAAAGTAATAAGCATACAAAAGATTTATGGTTATGGAGTGAATCAGTAGTAATGGAGAAAAAAAATGTATGCGCAGCATAACAGAAGTTGTGTGGGAATCATAGATAAGTTTCGTGCTGTACTTTTTAGGTGTAGTAAACTTCATTAAGAGAGTTTGCTAATTTACACTGTGACTTCAGATGTTGGCAGTGAGCTCCACAAGTGTAGCTGAGGTGAATCCCTCAAGGGTGCTGTGATATTAATTGCTTAGGAAGCAGAGAGTGTTATTCTTACCTTCTGCCCTATCTAGACATTCCCCAGATACTCAGGATATGTGAAACATTTGACCTTTGGTAACTTGTCTGCTTCTCACACCTTGAGGCTATAGCCGACCCAGTAATATGAAACCTTTTCTCCTAAACTCACCTGGAAAACTTCCCTGGCTGGTACTACATGCGATGTCCTCGGCTGCAGAGCTGTACACAAAGGAGTCTTTCTTGAGTGGTGTCACACAAGACACACTTTCCTGTAGGAGGGTTAAAGCAAGTTAGAAATATTTCCCCTTTTTTGCCAACAACGTATAGCAAACACAAGAAAGACAGCACCATTATAACTACAGCTCTGTTCACAGTATTTGCATGTCTTCTTTGTTTGACTTTTTTTAGATGCAAAATGATGCAAATGAAAGAAATGGATTACTATGTAATACATTTTGAGACATGCCATAATTCATCAAACCTTCTTACAACCGTTGTTTCATTTGTTTAGGTAACATCAAACAAACAGATCTTTCCCTACAATAAAAGTGAGACATTACCATTGAACCAAAAACATCATCAGTTGTGGGAAGCTGCAAGTTTTGAGGAAGTGACATAAATGCATGCACTTTCATTATGTGTTGTTACTCTGCCTGTCTCCACCCACCAGTCCAGTGTCATACTCCTCTTCTGCCTCATGCTCCTCTACTACGCTGGCGAAACTGCTGGCGTTGGAGGAAGAGCGGGAAAGGTCCTGAGCCTCAGGGATGGACGCTGCCCTGCAACACATCGCCAAGCTACAGACCTGGGTCACTCTGACCACTTAAACACCTGTGTTTTTAATTTATTTCCATTTTGGAAGCACAGTTGAATTTTCTATATTTGTATTTAATGCCTTTCCTCCCAAATGTCTAATTAATTCATCAGCTTCATTTCACAGCACCCCAGGTTGCACTTACAAGCAAGTGTGTTTTTTGCATCTGTGCCAGCTAACATAATCTTTTGAGCTGTCTTGGAGTGCAACATTCTAAATTAACTCTACCTACACCTTGGTAATAGTTACCAAAACAGCAGGCTACATCACTATATTTCTGACAGACCAACAACAAATGAAATTCAAGTGTAGCCTTTAAGTTCACAATTCAAGACCAATAACCAAAATTCCAAACAGTTCTATTGTGAAAAGGAGAATGTGAATTTGGTGGCTTGTTTCATGAAAATGACTTATGGGGCTTACGACTATGGTTATGAGGGTAATTGTCCATGTAATTAGGTTTCTGTTCCAATCTACAGTATACAGATGCATTCCCAAGCCACTCACCCAAGGGATGAATCATTATAAATAACTCCTTAATGTGTGAAATTATATTATACTATTGAATTTAAATAATAGTCACCTGTTCCTAGTAGCAGGAAATTCTGGAGAACTGTGATTAGAGGAGTTGTCTGATCTGTTTTCCTGTGAAAAGTGGCTGCTCTCTGGTGTCCTCTGGGTGCTGGGAGATACCTCCCGGCTTCAGGACAGGGATGGAGATTGACACGACAAAACTATTAGAATACTTATTTGATATGGTAAGACATTAGACATATTCTTGCTGAATGTTATAACATATTCGTATAATTGGAACATGTGTTGTAAGATCTAAAAAAAAACTTTGTAACCATGCAAGTGCAGCAACAATTATAGAAGCATCTATTAGCCCAAAGTTTCCACCAAACTTCCACATAACAGAGACGGGCAAAGGAAACCGTCAGAATGACACATGTTGTCATGGTTGCATCAAAATAAGGGCCACAGCCTTACACACAGTAATACAGTAATATAATTAGTATTGAATGGCTGAAATAATCTTTGTTGTCTTGTTATAACCTGAGATTCATATAAAATATTTTTGTTATTCAAAAAGCACAACAAATAATAAAAATATGTACAGCACTGATCAAAACTGACAGCCAGTAAGACCTTGTATCTTCTAATGGCTGATTGGCTCCTTTTAATGTTTTGCTTCCATCTGTTGCAGCACTATTCACTCTTCACTACCCACTCCCTGCTGATCAGCTCTGTTCTCTCGTCTCACCTCCTCTCTTGGACCTCCTGGATGTTCTCAATGCCAATGGCGCTGCTGCGACGAGAGCTGAAGGGCCCAGACTTTTTCCTGGTTGGGCTTTTCCCAGGAATGATCAATGACTGACAGTGTGTAGGGAGAGGAAAGTCAGACACACACTATGGAGACAGCATTTCACAACTACATTCTACACATTATATACACGATTATATAAAGTACATGACACAGTGAGCTTCTGAAGTGACGGATATCTACATGATGAGATATGCTGTGAAGGAATAATGAACTGATGGCTTGATAAATCCTGAGATAACGTAATGACACATTTGGAAACATGTTGTAATAATAGGCTTCAGGCAGGAATTGAGTTACTATTTTATATTGACTCTCTGATATAGAAAAGTTTGCATCATCTTTCTGCCTTATAAGCTCCCTGTGGGTTGTTCCGTTAAGTTCTTATTTTAAGTACTGAAGTCAGACTGCGTTTACTTGTTAAAATTCAAAATGTCTGGTAAACATGTCTAATTTAAGGCGCAATGTGATTCATTAATGAGTGGCTGTGCATGAGAACATAGGTGGGAGTCTGTTTACAATTTTGTGATTTTTCTCTTACAGCATTTAAGAGCATATATAAGAAATTCAATGCATGAAGCCCTGAGATCTGCTGCAATGAAATGGAAAACATAAATCAAGAAAATGCAATCATCTGAGATGAAATCATCTACCTGTAAAAACTGTTTCGTACTTAAGAGTCAGTCTGTGATGGATCATTATCCTTTAACATACTGTAATACATGAGCTACTGTATGTATGAAGGAAATTATAATTTAAACCATAACTAAACAAATATCATTATAATTTATATAGTATGTGAAAACCTCTCACAGCTTACAGGCACATTTTAAGCTATACACTAACTGCACATTATTATTAAAGGATTATTAAAGTGGCAAAGTAAAGACAAAAATGGTAAATAAGAAGGGATAAATATACATGAACCTCTTCTATTGTTCCTATCCCTATGGCACTGCCTCGGCGTCCATATTTACTGGGACTTTTGCCTGGAACAAGTAATGACTGAGCCACACAAGACAGGGCAAGGGGAGCACAGAGAGAGAGGAGATGATAGATTGAAAAAGCAAGAAGGGGAAGGAAAAGAAAAGAACACATCATAAGATATCATGCGCACAGCACAAAGAATTTAAAACAGCAAGGTGCAAAAGATTTAAAAGGAGCTCGCAGCATGACTTATTAGACAAGACATGGTACTAAGGAAATAGTGAGAAGCTTTTTTAGAGCAAAAGCAGGCTGGGGTCCAGCATAGGAGGGCACAGCAGGAGATGGAGTGCCACCGAGGTAGCAGGCATGTTGGCAGTTTTTGTCCTGAGGGATACAGGTCTGTTTAGTAATGCATTCAGAAGGAGAAAAATGGCAAAGAGGACTGACAAAACCCAAAGGGGTAGCTTTTAGAAAACTTCTTTCAGAAATGGGGTCAGTTTAGTTCAAATTCAATATACCACCATAAACCGAACCACAAACAGTGTATGTCAAAAGAGGGTGAACAAAATTAACCCCATTTTTGGAAGAGACACAAACAGAACAGTGTGCTGTCCCTGCATTTAAGGTCTGTGCCATGCATACTCTACAGCCACACATGCATATATATGTATATATACACAAGGCTGCGTAGAGAGGCTGTAGCATTTACAAGAGGAAACAGTCATGACAAAAGCACAGTAAGGAGGGAGGGAGTCTGGGTAATCATACAGGGGATATCCTGAGCTCACATCAAGATTTAGAATAGAAACTACACTGGGGCTCACAAGCGATCAAAGTCATCTTGCATGGAGAAGAAAATCATCAGATTCATTCCACAGTGGATACTATTTTTTAACCCCACCCTACATATCTATAATCATTCTATGTGATGATGAGGATTCTCTCAACAGATGAGAATGAATGAAATGCAATGGTTAATGCTGTTAATTTCCCCCCCAAAATAAATAAATAAATAAATAAATAAATAAATAAATAAATAAATAAACAAACAAACAAACAGGAACTATGAGCCATAAATGGAAAAAAGCAATCAATGAAAGCAGCTTTAGTATAAAGCAAGGCTGATTTCAAAATGCCAGGAATGAAAGCGATTGCTTTCATGCTAACATACTGATGGAAGTAAAGTGCTACAGTGTGCCAAAAGGAGTAATTTGTTAAAGTGCTGCTTAGAAGAAAGAATAGGGGTTAGAGCAGTCTGTACTATGAATTGTGAAAAATACTGTATCCTCGATGTATGTTATGTGTTAGATGGGCATCATGTGAACCAAAATGGGCTACTTACAATCCCTGGGGTTTTGGGGCTCTCTGCGGGATTGTGGGTAAAGCTGCCACTGTGACTAGTGGAGACTGTGTTTGACTTCTTGTTACTGAGGCCCATGGCGTCCATAGACTGGCTTCTGCTGCGGATGACCCGCTACATACAGAGAGAAACGAGGAGTTACTGTCAGTGGATCCACTTTGATATTATGTGGAAACGTAACACACTGACCGTTTTTTTCAAAGCATTAAGTACCACATATGGGTGACACTATTCTCGAAGTCCAATTTAAGTTAATTTCAGGTGTACCGATGTATACACTTTAGTAATTCTTTGCTAATATACATAATTGTTCAGTGTATTCGATTGTATGTTTGCATTATATTGAATATGCAGACAATTTTGTGGCATAAGGCCTTTTTTTTTTACAGAAGACAAGTGTGAGTAAGCTGCTTCAGATTTCAGGCTCCTGTGCATGCTGTGCATGCTGGCTCACCGTCACAGCATAGTGGGACACTTAAATAGAACAGAGCCATCATTAATGTTATTAGTAACACCTGCGCCTTTCCTATTTTGAAAAGTGAAAAGATCTGCTGTGAAAAAGGCCTATCACTATATTAACTTCTATGTACCGTAACTTTATTACATGTCCAGATTTATTTCATACAATGTCAAAAATCCTGTCAAACGCCAAAAGCCGTCAACAAAGGTCAAAATGTCATATTTTAACCTAATGTGTGTGAACATTTCAGAATAAACTTGAATGTCTGTGGGCACAGCTGTGTCTATATAGACGTGTATTTGTGTGTGCATGTTTGTATGCAGGACTACTTTTGAACACTTAGGGGCAGTGCAGGTCAACAGGCAGGAGGGAGAGGCTGCAATAAAAAAATGTAGTAGGTTCATGGAAGGTCGAGGAGAGTGCAGACTTTTAGTGCTGGTGGAGGAGTAGGAGGAGGATGAAGCCGCGTCTCTTCTCTCCAAAGTCGCCATGTAACAGGGGAACAGCTATAGAGGGGTTTTGTGTCATGGGAGGGGATGATGGGACACAGTGAGCAAGGAAGGCAGTGAGAGAAAGTAAGAGAGACAGCAGGACAGCAGAATCTACACAGCTAGACAGAGGCAGAGAGAGAAAAAGAGGCCGAGTGGCAAATCTTTGCAGATGTAATTTGTGGAGGTGTGAGGGAAAGGAAGAACGGAGGCAGTATGATGGCTCTTGACAGGTAGAAAGACAGGATTTGTGGGCAAGAGGCATTTATACAGATGTTGTGTATAATGGTATGGAGAAGAGATAAGAGATTGAGAAAAAAGGATGGATATATTTCTCTGAAGTTGTTTGGAAAAAGATAGCTGAGAACTAGTCACAGACAGAAGAGAAAAACAGCGAGGAAACGTTGCCCGTGGGGGAAGACATGCAAACTGTATCATCAGCTCCCTAATGAGGGTCATTAAATCGTTCATCAGGCACACACAATCACAGCTCCTGCTGCCGAGTCCAGCGGCTGGGCTACACTCCACTACCCTAATGGTCATTGATGGAGCACTCTCAGTCAGAGCAGACAAGTGCCTTTCATAAACAGGATGCTCTCCAGCCACAAAAACCACACCATCAAGTGAAAACACACCAAGTTCAACAGCCGCAGCCAAGCAAGGAAATCAAATGCCACAGGACTGGTCCTTTGAGATACTGCAAATTTTCTATGCTTTGTTTTCTCATGTGTGAATACCCAGAATCCCAGCCAAGAGACAGAGAAGGGGGAAAAAAAGCATCCTAAAAGTTTCTCCAGTCATAACCATTCTGTCTCATGCATGTGGAGTTGCAGATTAACGGTGCGTCACGTCAAATGAGGAATGGTGCTGTACCTTAAAGGATTCAAAGAAGCCTCCTCCTCCTCCTCCTGCACCCCCGTTCTCCAGCTTATCTTCGTCTCCACCCAGACCCATCATGGACTGGCTGTTTATGTGCAGCTCTTCATACAGAGTCTCCAACAGGGCTGAACGTGTGCGTTCCTGACAACAACAACACAGTCAATTTGGACAGATAGAGCACTGAGTGAAATTCAAGTTGGTTCATAATTTAAAATGTAAAATTTGGGATATGGTTGACACTGATGAAATAACAGCACCACATCAGGGCGATAGACTTCAGAACTAGAGCTCAGTTGCATTGTGGTTGTTGTTTAAGTTGGGTTAAACCCAGTTCAGACCAATAATTCATGATGAGCCGAGTTGAAACTTGCAAAAGAATTCAGCCTGCAACTTTTCTAAAGCTGCAAGTTTTTGTAGTTGGGTATAATTTGTGGTGTCTTAAAAGATGAACAAAGATAGCGATAGTGACAAAATGCATGTGAAGTTGAGAGAAAAGATCTCCCCTCTTTTGCCAACTACTTCCATCTGATCCTAAAAAAGTTTGCGTTAGTGTCCCCTCTAGAATAATCATGAATCTACAGTATGTTCTCACTTCAAATCACTTCCAAACTGGCGTGTGCTCAAGTGTGCACACATGTACATACACATACTGCAAACATTTACATTTCTATAACACAGTTTGCATTGCACCATTCTTCTCACCTCAAGCTTGGCAAACTTCTCAGCCTTGTAACAAGCATACTCTGCATTGATGAGCTTGGTGAAGAGGAACTCGTGGAACTCAAGGCCCTGAGGAAGGCAAATATGGAGACAGAAGGTAAAGATAATGAATGTCTATGATGTCTGCTTGTAAAAGGGAATTGAGTTTATGAATTTGTGTGACTGTTGACCTTTTTGAAGATGGCAGGGTCAGGCAGAGCAGGCCCAAAGAAAGGTACATCATCCCGTGCTGTCACAGACACCTGGAGGAGAAAGTAGATATACTATTAAATGATACACATGCCACTTTTTAAAGCTGCACAGTAGAATAAAAGCTCCTGAATAATGAATGAGTGAAGCTAAAATGGATTTTACAGGTCAGCGTCGGTCAGACGGTTCTTGATACAGCATTAGCTGTCTTTGAAACCAACCTTGTAGGTGACATTGTCCGTACATGCATTTTCCACCTGCACCACCACATACGCATGCAGGAAGTTGGACTGGATCATGTCTGGTACAAAGGGCGTGTTCTCCTCCTGAAACACGATGGCTACAATGTCGTTGCCTATGTGCCTCTTCCTCTGCAGCTGGATGGCACAGATAAACAAAATTAACGACAGCGGAAACATCTCAAATGACCAGTTAGAGAATCAAAAACACAAGCCCCTCACAGAATCACTTCCAGGACTGGCACTGAAATATTGACTTGTGTGACACCCCAGTTTTACACAACTATTACCATACACAAAAAGTAGTATAACTCATAGGTGTGCATTGGCATTTTTAAATTTAACTATGGCAAGCTTTCAGTGTTTGCTGATGGTGTGGAAATTAATGAATCTAAATACTAATGGAGGCACAGCAAAGTCAAACAAAAATGGTTTATAATTCTGCAGATGGCTGACTGTCAGCGACCTAAATCGTTGCTACTGAGTAGCTGCAATGTACTTCTTGCCAAAAGCCTTAATGCTGTCAAAATCACAGTGACTGTGCCAAAGTATTATATTTTTATTCAAGCAATATCTTTACTTGATTAAGCATTGAGGGCACCTTCTTTCTTTCTATTTCTTACCTCATTGCCATTGCTAGGTACTAGACAGCTTGCAAATAAATAAATATCAGAGAAGATATGACTTGTGAAAATGAATCAAATGAAAAAATATGTTTAATTAGGATTTTGCAGTAGTTGGAACACATTTCCTGTTTGAGACTTGATAAATACTGTCCCAGAATTGTTTTTGTTTCAGCAAACAGTAAAATACTTAAAACATCAACATGTCAAAATATATTCTGTCCAGCCCTTGAATCTGAAAATTAAGACACTGTTACCCAAATCAGTCCACAACATGGAAGAAGAAGGAGATGTATCAAATTTTACAGATACTGTCTGTTTATTCGCATGAGAACAATCAACCATCTGTCACTTTTTCATAATTTGCTGAAGTCATAGCAGCCACAAATACTGAGAAAAAAAAAGTTTAGTTGAAAGTGAAATAGTCTAACATCAAAAATCTTCATTTGCTAAAATTTCTCAGACTTTTATCTTCCATCTAAAAAGCTCATAAATCCCCTTGTAATTGCTAGATATCAGATGGCAGTACTTTTAATCCCATGTAAATGAGCAGCAGATAAAGAAAGAAAAGAAAATCCCTTTGTGACGAAAACAACCAGACCATATTTGATATATTTAAAGATTAAATATGAGTTATATCTTTGTGTTTCTAAGATGTAGTGAAGGCTGAGAATGAAACAGGATCCATGTGGCTGCAGAGTCAGGGCAACCAGGTTACTACTGCATCATCCCTGAGCTTATGAGCAGTCGGCTCTAATATTTACTCACACAGGGGTTTTCTGAACCAGATAGTTGGATACGATTCATCCCACTTTCTCTGTGCAGATGGACTGCCAAACTCAAGTGTCACCACGGACAGACAAAACAAATTCAGCAAGTGTGGGGCTGAAGCAAGACACCTGAAATCTATTGATATACTTTATATCCAGTCAAATTGTATCACATTTAGTCAGATCTGGCTACATTAATTCTGCCTTTTCTTCCTCTTGAAATGATGCTCTGTTATTACTATTGCACCTTGTCTGTTTTTCTTCAGTTCCCACATGAATCATCACATGTGGGTGTTGTTTATGTCATCTGTTTTTCTTCATGCCTCGGCAATATGGACAGTCTGTGCAGGGTTACTGTGGTAACAAAGTTCAAACCACTCTAAGAGGCAGTGAAGAGCAGAAGACTAATGCAGCATACTGCAAAATGACATCAAACGGATAAAACTCTCAAGCCACAAACCAACAGCAAAGAAACTTCAATACCAGTGCAAAACACTGAAATGCCAGTGGAACTCCTTAGCAAATGCTGATCACTATCTGCACTTGTAAAGTACAAGTAACTTTTTCTAAAAAAAAAAATACAGGTTTTTAGTTGATTTGTTAAAGTGATATTCAATATATATAGATTTTTATATATATAGATACATAAGTTTATTTTCTTTCTTGTCAAGAGGTTAGATAAATAGATTTATACCTCTCTCATGTCAGGAGAGTAAATATAAAAGTACCCTTTGGGCTATACAAATAAAATTGATTTGATTTGATTTGATTTAGATTTGAAACAGAGGTAAACAGGTAACAAAGGTAATAAAATCTGCCTACCAGCACCACTAACTCATTAACATGTTATATCTTGTTTGTGTAATCTGTACAAAAATGGTTAAAAATGACTTTATTACAGGTCATAGTTTAAGGCTGGCCCCACACATACGATCCCACCAGTCATTTTTACGGTTTGGTTTTAGTACAGATTAAACAAACAAGATGGATTAGAGAGTTATAGCGGGTCTAGAGTCAGGCCACTTGTATTTATGCAAACTTAAGCTAGCAATAACTTCATATTTACCATACAGACATAAGACTGGTATTAATCTTCTCATCTAACTCTCAACAAGAAAGTGGATAAGTGTATTTCCTAAAGTGTCAAACTATTCCTTTTACTACTAATATTAGTTTTTGTAGATTCAGATTCAAATGATTCATCGTGCTTTATTTTACAGCTCTGACAGCTGCTCTAGAGTCCAACGTGTTGATGAGTCACAAGGAGAGGAGTGAACAAATCAGTTAGAGAAGGACATTAAAAACACTAACAAGTTACTTAGTTAATAATAAATTATTAGAAATGTCACTATACCTGCTGTGAGTCTCCCTCTGTGTAAGGCAGCTTGGTGGACACATGGAACATAATCTCTTTATTATGGAAACTTGTGTAGACTGATTCTGTCCCTGTCTGCCCATGAGTGACATCCAGCCCACCCCGAAACCTGGAGAAGAAAAGTAGAAGAAGAAAGAGGAGATTTAATAGCAAAGGCAGGGAAAATGAGAGAGACAAAAAGGGAGATGAGAAGAAAAGAAAGTAAAGTAAATGCAAAAAGAGGATAGAAGTGAACTGCAGAGAAAAAGACACAAGAGACACGAACAAAGTGGTGTTAGGAGTGGAACATAAGAGCATGCTCTCAGAGCAGCCGATTCATCCATGCTCATCCATCACTGAGGGAACGCCAAGGGCACTTCTTCTGCCTATTCAATCACAATGTCAGTGACACTACAAATATCAAGACACTCTAAATCGCCTTTTCAGGGATTCATTTACCGCCAACTCTGATCAATAGCAAAGTGAATGATGGCCTACTTTCTGACAGACATGAAATGGAGCGCTATACAGAGAATTAAACAAACATGCTTAAATCTGCCGCTGACAAAACGGAAAGAAATTGAACAGAAAAGTGTCTGAACCCTTTAAAGTCATGAAGCTCAATCTTGTGGCCCAGAAACTCCAAGAACTCAACAAAGGCAGGACTCTCTTCCATGTTCCCAAACAACTCTTCCTCTGATGTCTGCATGGAGAAAGCAAGAAAGGACATTTTCAGGAGGATTGACACATGACTTCAAAAGCAAAGATTAGCAGCAGTATCTCTGAAGCACACTCACCTGGCCAAACTTTTGATAAATAACCCCAAACTTGAAGTTGTTGCTGATCACATGTTCATCAAAGGTGACAATCAGCCTTGATGCCTGAGGACGAGAGAATAAGAAGTTTCCAGTCGGGTTCTTGGTGATGTGGTTTTGGTGGATAAAGTGACATTGGGAAAAATCATAGTGCCTACCTTTGGGTAGAGGACGGGATAAAACCTGTCTACGTTTACTTCTTCACAAACAAGCTGTAAAGGAAAAAGCACATTTGTTTTTTTCTCAATGTAGACATACACTGAAAAACAGTGTTTTGACTACATATTCTGTGTGATACCTTGGCCATCTGAACCACATTGGGAAACTCGGTAAGGCAGGAAATGGGAATCACATCATGGTAGGTTTTTATCTTTGTGCTGAAAGGCAAACAGAAGAGTCATAATGTTCATTTTATAATCCAAAGAAATCCTCCTGCTTTTATGATTTCTTTTCTTTGATGCCTAGCATTCATGCAAGTGAAATGCCAGTTCAAAGGGGAACATTCCTATACTCTGTATGCTGTGAGGAGCTGGGAGCATAATGGTTTTCACACCTGATTTGTTTGAGCCAAGATTACCTGGAGAGGGACAAGGGGGGTCATCATTACTTTTTTAGGGGGTTACTGCTCTATAACAGAGATGCAATAAACAATACCATAAAAACTGTACATCAATTGATTTCTAGAAATCCATTGAAATAATTCCTTAAATTAATCACAGACTTTAGAAGCAGGTCCCCAGTCACACTCAACACACTTAACTGTGGAACATTAGTTATATCAAATTATATATTATTATTATTATTATTATATCATTATTTTTGTTGTATTTGAGAAATGTATACTCCAGCTTCTAATGCCTGTCAGTATTACCGGAGATAGTAGTATACACATCTGTTAGTCCTCATCCTAAAGCTTTTATTTTTGTAACATTAAAAGTGAAAACATACTTTTAAACATGTGAAGTATTTAAGATAAGTCAATCTCCGATTTTTCCATATTATACTTCTATGTCAACATTGTGTCAACAATATGTAATCCTTATTTATGTAAGCTTATGTTATTTTTACAGTGCGTTGGACATTAACAATAGACAAAAAAAAAATGTGTATATCTTTTACAACTGCTTTAAATGTGGACTGTGAATCAGTGCCTGTGAGTACAGGAGCTGAAGTTTGATGGGGGTTTGGGGTGACTGTAGGTGGTGCCCATCCAGTGGAAAACATCACTATGTGAAAAATGTTGTGGGCTGAGTGACTGTTACCTCGCGACATACTCATCCACTCCATTAACAAAGAGGGAATGCAGCTATTAAAACCTGGAGTGGAGTCTATCGGGTGCTAAAATTAATTCACAGGTCACATTGTGCGTTGAGTTCTGCCTCTCTCCCCTTCGTCTGTCTTTGGGAGAATGCGAAGGAGTAGAGGATTTCAGTGTGAGCTTAGGTGGGGGTTGGTGGGAGGCAATACACTTGTACATCGGAGATGAATAGTGTGCTGATTGTTGAGTACTTTGTGACACAGTTTTGTAAGTCAACATTTATACACAAGAACTTGAGTGTTTATCCTGTACCACGCAAACATTTTAACACTCTTATTTAAACTCACATCATCACACAACTCCCAGAACATAAATGAGTGACACAAATCTCTGTTGGGCTTTGTTGATTGTTTTGTTATGTTACCAAGAACATAAAAGAAGAACCTTTTCCAAATCTGCACTGCTTATTATTATTTTTTAAATAGCTATTTCTGAGGTATTTATTGTTAGAAAGCTGTTAGATGAAAAGATTATGTTTTCCACCTTACTTCGATTTTAAAAAATCCATTAGAAACTTAAAGAAAAGAGTAGATGTCCATCAAACCAGCTGTTATGAAATGAGATGAAATTTGTTTTTTTGTATAAAAGTTGCAATCAGTAAACAATAGCGGTTTGGTCAGACTATGTAAAATAGACAGCAGACATCTGAAGTGATATTTAACTGAAGATGAAATTGATGAGAAAGTGTATTGGGTGCACTCTGACAGCAGGGACAATCATATAATCAGTAATCGAGCTGGAAAATATAATTTAAAATTCATCACTAAGCAAACAGTTAGATGATGAGAGATGCTTTTCTTTCTTGCTATCTTTGCTCTATCAAGACATTTGTGAGTATACTCTATATAGAACATAAATAAATGCCAAACATGGATATTATAAGCAGAATTGTTGCAGGTCCAATGTGAGAAAAGGGTCATGGAGAGAAGCAAAAGAAGAGAAAATAGTGTAAAGGATAATTGCAAAGCGTATTGCACAGAAGAGGTTTGTGATACAGAGGAAACTAGTGAGGGGGAAAAAATGCACAAATGTGAGAGAAAACAGGTCACATATAAAGATAATAGGACATTGTACCGAAGCATCAAGCGCAGATGCTCTTGATCCCCAATGACATCATATTTCATGGAAAAGACCAAGTGGCCGAGGGCAGCATCCATGGTGTAATAATTAAAGTGTTCCTGGGGGCAGAGAAACAGAAGAAACTTTAATGCAAGAAAGAATACTCCTCCAGCAACTGACAGTAGGTGACATGATAATAAAAAAGCTATAATAAATTATAAATAGTGGGGGTAGAAAGAATAACAGCCTTTTAATTAAGGAAAGTAGTTGAATTACCCTTGAGAAAAAGGCGTGAATCAAGGTACAGTGTATAAACTTTTATGTTTCTCTCACTTTGTGTTGTATGTATGCTATATGCACTTCATTGCCTTATTACTTTAGGAGAGAATATTAACAGTGTAGGAGTATTGAGTAAACTCAAGGTTATCAAGGAGAACACAGACTTTCATTTGATCGCCAAAAACAACAGTTTTTTTTGTCTTCATCTCTTTGTCCACATGTTGTAAGTAGTTGGAAAGGCGATTCAATGATAAATAACCCACATATGAACTCAGAAAGGTTTTTCTTTGCATTCATTCCCACTTGACACAAATGAGCCAAGTTCTCTGTCATTATTATTATTACCAGAAAGGTAATTTAAAGAAAAGGGAAACAAGCGACCTTTCCTAAACCCAATTCTTATTTTAATATAATAAATATATATAATATAATATATATAATATATATATATATATATATATATAATATATATATATAATATATAATATATATAAATATAATATATATAAATATATAAATAATAAATAATAAATAAAATAAATAAATAATAATATATATATATTATATTATATATATTATATATATATATATATATATATATATATATATATAATAATATATATATATATATATATTAATTATAATTAGATAATAATATTAATAATTTTTATTTTTCTGGTTTAGTAATGTGTAAAACCAGACCTCCTTTTCCCATCCTCACCTTGCCCATGAAATGCTTCCTATAGATTTTGGCAGTGCTGTTTGTCTCCAGTTTGATGTGGGAGGTAGAACAGGGGGGTTGATCAGCCTCTGGTGGGTCTTTGGGCTCATGATTGGTCCCCTCGATCCAGTAGCCTCCAAACTGGGGCAGCAGGATGAGTGGAAATGGGCTGATGCGACCCAGAACCTGACAGTGATAGACAATAATAATTTCAGTTGGGGTCTTACATCATTGCTCTGTTTTACCTCTTTAAACCTCTTGCTTTACAAGTTTTAACATCGATAACATATATAGTTCGTAGTGTGAGTTAGTTGTGTAGAGAGTACATTATATGTACCTCATGAACACTGGGATATGGGATGTAGTCCTCTTCTGTCTGCAGGGAGGAAAACAAATATGAGGCAAACTGACAAACAGTCACTTCCATTCATATTTTCTGTTTTGGCTTTTTAAGGGAAATAATAATGAGCATAAACACTGTGGCAGAATATTAACAGTGGTATCATCGACTTCTACTTTTTTTAGGGTTACTTTTTTTTTACCTTGCAAACATGACAGTGGTCGCATTTGCAGCCTTTCATGACAAATGCCTCATATTTCTCTCTGGTGAATACATTGCCCTTTTTTGTTACCAAGTAACACTTATCTGAGACTTCAATCTGTCATTTCACTTACCAGCAGCTCATGCATGCATTATTTAAAACACATCATTGGACGTCGCATAATAACCAACATTTTATCTCTCATTTTACCATCTGATAGTTACATTCAATTACTGTGGCATTTATCTATGATGTTTGTTGCACTCCTGAAACCATTTAGGGACGTCATGGTGCAATTTACTTCTTTAGTGCACCCACTTTCCTTCAATTTCAGACAGTGATTTTCTCCGTTATGCTATACATACTGGAAGTGACAGCATCCAAATTAGTATGTATAAGTATATATTGATCTAATTAAAAGCAACAGTCAACAGCAACGTCCCTTATATAAAATATATATACACAGGCATGGCAAAGTATACAGCCAAACTATGCATGTGTTCACACATATTTGCAAAACATGAGGCTTTTTAATCGTGTGAGCTATACCCATTAGCGCTAATCAAGGGAAAACTAAGTGCTGAAAGAGACAATAACATTTTAGACCACAGTGTGCTTTCAGTTTAATGGCCACCGTTTACAAAATAATAGTTATCTACATTTCCCTTGAGGCATTTGACTGGTGCACACAGGACCTCTCAACCTCAACCCATCCAACACCTTTCATATGAACTGTAATGCAGACTGGAAGCTAAGCCTGCTCACCCATCATCAGTATCCAGCATCACTAATGCTTTTGTGGCAAATGCTCGGCTCAAACATGTTGTAGAAAGCCTAGAAGAGTGGAGGCTATTAAATACATTCAATATATTAATTCCCATAGTTTTGGAATGAGATATTCAGCAACCACACATGGCTGTACTATTGGGTGGCTACATCATTTCTTCCTTTAGTCATTCATGTCAATAGGACTGTATACGTTTCTCTTTCAGCACTGTTTCAGAGCCTTTTCATCAGACTCCAAAACCACACTAAAGGTAGCCAAACCCTCACCAAGGTACCAGATTGTTGTCACGGGAATAAATGGTTTTACGCACGGCTTTCAGATGATTACCATCTATTGTGCACCTTTTTTCTTTTTTTTTAATTTGACCTCATACCTCTCGCTTAGAACCTTCAATGCCGACAACATTAGCCTGCCTCTGTAATAGGACAGCTTAGGATTTTGCAGTCCCAGTCCCTGTTGAGTTCCTAACTCAGCCTGTGAGCATCTTAAAGCCTGTCTGACAGCTGATAAGGAAAGGTTTATAACTCTACCATTATGGATGTTTTACAGACTGTGGTCTATGAGGAGATGTGAGGATTTGCGACTCACTTTGAGGGGGGGAGGAAGGGGGCATCTTTGCTCATCCATTCTGAAACCCTGTAGAGAGAGAAAGAGACAGAGAAATAGCTACTGGGGGAACAGGTGAAATATCTACACCTCAGACATGTGCAAAGATGAAGGCAAACACACACATACGCAGAGCATTTTTGATTGTCAAGTTTCATTATTGTGCAGTGGCATAGTGTGAGATAATTCTGTGTGACAAGCTGTTTATAAAACACAAGCTCAATCACCAGATGGGACACAGAAAGAGGAAGTTAAGAGGTGGGTTATCGTAGCTGGGACAAAGATAAAGCAGAGGTCAGTGAGAACAGAGTGTTTGCATCAAGCAACACAGCAGATGTCATTTACCATACTTTCACTTAAGGGCCAAAAAGTGCCAAAACAGGGTTCACTCCTTTTTTTTCTGCTGACTTACTGCCTGCTGACAGTTTCCAAAGCACAGAGAGAGTTGAGTAACAAAGCATTCCTGATCAGTGGCTTTGTGTGGAATACCCTGCAGCATGTATGAAATGTATCAAGTTTTTTTTTTTTTTTTTGGTGCAAGGAAGATGAATCCAATGCGAATTTGAAATGCTTTCATTAAATTAATTTTTTCTGCTTTTAATTCTTACTGTTTTGTATTCCCTCCTTCATTGCCTTTAACATTAAAAATGTCCTACTGTTTTCTGATTTCTGATCTGCAAATCAGGAGTGTTGATCCTCTGCTCTGGTGCCTAATGACAGAAAGTTAGCTATGGCTTAACCCCCCTTCCCTTTAGACATTATAATGCAAATGAATGCATTACAAATGAGTATCTTCATGCCTTGACAGCATGCCTTTTACACACATGTCATTCTTCATGGTTCTAGCATTAGAGCTTTGTAAAGATGCTGTTGTTTGACATATTATATCTTTAAATAATGTTTTTGAGTATTGAGTTATTCCAAGATATTATCATAATAAACTATTCAGATTAAAATGATATTTCCAGTGTTTCAGGGTGAGGTTAAGTGGGCTGTGACTCAGCAATGCCAAAGGTCAATTTTACAGTCATCTACCACTTAGAGAGAAATACATAATTAAGATCAAAAGGAAGAAAAATCTTATGATTGAGTATAAAAGGGAAGTTTGCGAGGCCTAAAGTATTAAACACATTCTTAGATCAAAGTGTATGCTTAAACTGTTGATCTCTATCCACTGGTTTATTAAGAATCTACTGTTCTGGTTCATGTAATGAGTTGTCACTGCCATCACTGTCTGCAAACAAACTAGATTCTTACAAATCCACCTCAGCATATTGAAAAACATAACAGTGTTCGACACGTCTGATGACGCAGAAACAACTACACAGCTGTGGAGTGAAAACACAAAGGTTCTGTTCAGTGCATTCAGAAGCATCAGGTTTCAAATGATAGCCTAGGGCTGTCAGTGCTGCGAATACCAAAAAATAAATAAAAAAATCATTAATGGCAAAGAGAGGGACACATGGCCACACATAAAAGTGTTGCAGTAGCGGGGTTGTGATCTGAAATACAAAAATAGCAGGAAAAGCAGAGGAACACAAGTCTCGAAATAGAAGTAAATGGAAGTTTTATGTCCAAAGTGAGTGAAATTCTGAGGATGCTCTTTGATTAAAGCCTGTGAGGAGGACGAGTTTGAAGGTGGGTTTTGGCAGTGAGTATAAAAAGCGCAGCCTGGGGACCATTTACAGTACCTGCATCCTCTCGATCATGGCAAACAGGTCCGAGGTCTGGGGAAGAGATTTGACACAGATCCAAAAAGGTACATGGGTTTGACAGTTGCATTGATATTCTGTCCCTGCTGTCTTCACTCATCCTTCATCCCTGCTTTATTGCGAAAGCTGGCTGTGAAGTCCCAAGACACGAGACATCCTGTTGGAATCTCTGACAACCCCTAATTCTTTACTTCACTGTGACAGCAATCACAAATGCATCCCCCACCCTACTTGACACCGGTCTCACTGAGACTCCATTCAACTCCAGGAGAATTGTTCCTCCACGCTTGAGAACAAATACACAGTAAACAAGTAACTCTTAGGGGAAAATGAGTCTCAAAGCTCCACAGTGCTTCTTGTTGTTGCTACAGCCAACAGCTCACCTGACTGCATGCAATGGCCAAATTAGCTAGAAGACACTATGATTTCAGTGTCTGAAGCAGACAGTCACATTAATGTGTGAATGAGACACACTTAACCTATCAAGTAACAGGCCGATTGGGAGGGCACAAGGCAGGAAATTAAGATAAATTGACATGGATGGTCTGGGAACTGGGTTTTATGTCAAGCATGGTGTAATCTTGATGTTTTGTAATCAGTGTGTGTCCAGGTGGTCTACTGATACCAGTGCTGCTCATTAGATAAAGAGGCTTCAATCCAGCTACTGGATTTATAATTACACCTCCACCATGCACTGCCACAGAACATAATTCAGTCTTTTGTCCAATTAGCAGAGATACTGGTACAGGTTAAAGTAGACGAAAACACCCCTAGGCATGCATTTCTCATGATTTAAGCAGCTCCAACCTGAGATGAAGAGGATCGCAGCACCCCTGATGGCACTGGTTGTTGTGGAGGTGAGCCCTCTATTCACCATGTAACACAAGTGGACGGAAGTGCCAAGTTGATGTTTCCACATGACAGTTTAAATTTACTGAGGGGCACTGCAGGGCTCGCAAAAAACACACACACGTATGCACATGCAAAACCACACCGTACATGTGCATGCGTATAAACATTTTCACACACGCACATGCTAAAACGTGCTCATCAACACCTCCCATAAAAGTAACACCTGACCCTGATATTGTAAAGCCAGAGGTGCGGCCTCAGTCTATTGTTGCATATAAAGATAAAAAGTGCCATATGATATTCAGAGGAGATACTGCTCTCCTGACTGCAAAGCAAACATCAACAAACATTGTTTTATGCTGACCAGATTATCAGTGAAGCACACAGACTTCTCCTTAGAAGGAAAGAAACAATGCACTCCTGGATTAGTGCAGCGGAGTGTGAACTATAGCTATATATACTGTCATAAAAATAGCATTGTTTGCATTTGCTACATGTATTTTAAGTTATTTTCAGGTTAAACAGAAAAAGTATATGCATGTTTCTCCCCAAACACAGTTGAATCTGCCTATATGGGATTAAAAGTCAGATCCTAGGCTAGTGGAGCATGTACATATCTGTACAATGTAGAAAAAAAAAGTTCTGCAGCACCAAACATAGATGTCTCTGTCTCTAAGCTACCTTAAGAATTAAACAAGCAACAATAACTAGAGCGAAAAGAATTTCTCACTTCCAGCAAGTGAAGATACTCACATCACTGAGGCATCGTCTCTTGAGAAAAGGCTTACTGGGGGGACTGCTGAATCCATCCAAGAAGGCATTCTTAGCTATCCTGAGCTCACTCATCATTCCACAAGTACGAATGCAGGCAAGCTGACAAGAGAGGTGCTGATGTCACTGTCAGCCACAAGGAGAAAGGCGAGATTGACAAAGACACTTCACACTCACTGTCGCCCAGGAAATAAACTAGACAGAAAGAAAAACTTGATAGCTGTCTATCAGAAGCCGTACAGCGTGTGAGGTAAAATCACATGCTGTAACGTGAGAATATCAATTCTCTTCCTTCCCTTTTTTTATGCCCTCCACCCTTCCATACTGTAGACACACACAGCTGAGTAGGAAGTAGGAGGAGAGAAGAACAATATCTCACCCCTCCCTTTTACTCTGTACAACGATTTTTTTCTTTAAATACAAACACACACACACACACACATGCATGTGAACACACTGCATAGTTCTCTCTTTTTGTCTGAAAATTTGAGACTATTCTCTTCCTCTTTTCTTTCATCTAATATTTCTCAAGCCTCCCTCTCAGAAACACTTCTCTTTTGCTCTGTGCAGCAGAGAGGCAGACATAAACAAGAAAACGGGTTGGTGTACACATTTGTTTTACCTCTAAGGTAATTAAGGACAGCCCTAGAAACTTCCATACGTTTTACAGCTTATGTTTACAGTACGGGTTGAGAAGTAGGTTAATTGTAGCTTCAGTGCTCATAGATTTAAAGTGCCGATTATGACTATGATTCTGTGCAAGCACTGCAAGATATGTTTGCAATCAATGCTTGATAACATAAAGTAGTCATCGAATATGAATGAGTAAAGTTAAAGGTCCAATGTGTAAGATTTAGAGTGCTCTATTTACAGAATTTGGCTGAAATTGGATATAGTATTATGTTTTTCAACCACTAAATGCCACACACTTGTTCTTTAATAAATGACTGGTACACTCTGGGGAATGCACTAGGCACTTTTCACTGCATCATGCTGTTGGTAAGAAAGCTCCAAGCGTTATCGCTCCAACCAGGCGAGATATGTGAGACAGGCAAGTAGCTTCTTCTCCTTGCATGTGTAGATGCCACAGCCTGATGGAGGACTTAGCCAACCTCAGCACCTCCAAGAGCATCTGTGCACAGTTAAGCATCAGTATGACATGAGAGCATGAGCGATAGTGGAAGACGGAGAGGAGGACAGGAGAAGAGATGAAAAGAGATAATAGGAGCAGGACAAGATTCTGTGAAAGCTGTGTGTCTTTTCTGTGCAGCTCTCTCCATCAGGCCAACATCAGCGATCAACAAACACTGACCTACTTCTAGAAAAACACTGCTGAAAGCTTTCAAGCGGAGAGATTCTCCCCATATAAGTGTTTTCATTTTCATTAGCATGATTCCCCTTGAGGCAAATCGATGGTAAGTACACACATGCCGGAAAGGTACATAGTTAAAAAAAATGGATGAAAATGCACGAAAATGGGATGGCCATTTAAACAGTCTCATTCTGAGATTATATTTCATTACTGGTGATCTGTTTACTCAGGTCTAGACTGGCTTCAGCTAAATGTCAAACTGGGATTTGAGTGCATGCACAAAGTACATCTGAATACTAATTACATACTTGCCTTGGTAATCGTGTATAATTGTTACATGATGTCAAAATGTGAGGGAGATATTAATTACTATTCAGATTCACACTGTGAGAGCTGACATTGTTTCAGTTATAAAGCATACTGATTGTGAAGCTGCGATGGTGAGTGCGACATCTCAGCTCAAGCTGTTTGGAAAGTCAACATGCTGTTGCTGGTTTTGGCGACTACAATATGTGGTGTGAGATAATGGAACAATATGTACCGAAGAAGGTCAGCAACAAACTAGTAAAAGGAATCACTGGTTTGCCCTGGAAGCGTCTTTGCTAGTCTTTCAGACTTCATGTCCTTTGAGCTGCTCACATTTCGTCTCCTGCCCTCAGAGGCAATATGGAGCCTCTGCAGTGAATCCACTATCACTGTTTGAATGCCCGAGGGATTGCAAGCTACACATCTCTTTTTCTCTGACTTGATTACCTGCAATTGAAATGTGTGTGCTTAAGAAAGAGATAGAAGTGGAAGTGCAAGACTAAGAGAGTATATGGCTGCCTGATCAACTGATTCAGTGATCAACTGGCTGACTTGGCTCAATGACTTTGTGAGTCAAAACACAGCATGTGATGGCATATATATGAGGAGTATTAATATTCATGAGCCATACAGTCCAGCCCTTTTTCCTCAGTCTGCAAGCTGGGGAGTAAAGCTCTGACTCCAGTGCTTCATTAACTCCTCACAAGCAGAACCCCATTTGAATTTACACAGAAAAATTGTCAATGATTTGCATCCAAAGCAATATCCCCACACCCACTCATTCCCCACCCTACATTTATGCTTTGTGAGTTAGCCACATCCTCAAAGGCAATACAGTAAAATGGAAAACTAAACTTCAAAGAGAGTCAATCAATGGGCACAGAAGCCTATCATTTCAGCCAGAGAAAATCCATTGGGGTCCATTCATCAGGTCAGAATAGCCTGACCTTGCTGTGGCCACTGGGGCCTGAGGGACACAAATAGAGCTCACACAGATGGCCCCCTCCAACCCACCAATGCTTCAGATGAGCTGGTTGATTACCACAGTTGAGGCTGAGGTCTGCAGAGCTGCTGCTGAGTTTTCGTTAGGCTGAAACAGACCTCCTACTGCCTTCGCTGGCAAAATCACTTAAGACAAAAAAGCACTGTAACCCTCCCTGAACATCTCTTGCATTCTGATTACTACCTGCTGGGCATTTATATGTGTAACACATTATTACTGTATCACTTACCACCTAACTAAGGCAGAAAGTAAAAACCTTGAACTTTTAGCGTAAAGCTACTGAATCCATTAGCAGAACATGACGAGGTAAGCATGTTGATGAAATGATTAAAAAAGTACACCACCAATTTAACACCAAACTACTATAACATTGTTGGACTTTCAATTGCCTGATTAAAAAAACAGAACTAAAATAAATGCAGAGCTAAAGTTAGCATCTTCTTTATTCCAGACATTCCTCTTCCTTGTCAAAACCCAATTCTTGCATTTTCCATACTGCAACATGACCACCAACATTTCATTTTGGATTCATTCCAGGTCTGTTATGCTGGTAGCGGCTAATGTAGCTCCGAGCAATTAGCCTCAAGCAGAAATGAGAAGTGGGCTATCGAAGTCTTTCAAGCTTCACCCCTGCTGGTTTATTTAATTTCCTAATTTGTAGTCTTCCGCCTAGTTATATCACTTGGGGCAATTTACCAGACGTTGTGCAACTCTCACATGGATCTACAAGACTTTACACAACTTGGCAACGCTTGTGGATGAACTGGTGCTTTTGTTTAAAAGGAGACTATTGTAGTCAGACTTTGGAGATCACAGCATAAAAACCTCCAGGCCATCAGCTCTGATCACATCATTATAACACACCGAGGCGAGGTGTCTGACTTGCAGAGGTGCCAAGTAAACCCACACAGATAGCATCTCTATGCAAATACGCCACTGAAACTTGCAGGCCAACCTTGGTCTATTAGTACTATATGAAAAGCCCATTGCAATGTCAATGTGTCAGTAATTCAGTGTAATGTACTTGAGCTAAAGTATTCTCTGAATTCTGTGATCTCAACTCTACTATGCGAGTTTTTCTTTAGTCCTTACATCAGCTCTGTTCTACAAACACTGGGCTGAATTACTCTGGTAACCACTGGTAAATCATACAGCAGTAAAACTATGAAGTTTTGCCATCTTGTTCAAATGCTTGGCTTTAACCGCCCAATTGTGTACAACCTATAACCATATACATGCTGTAGAAATGACAAATTCCTGCCATTAAAGACAAACAGTCCATTCTGGCAAAGCTTGATAGAGAGCTCACTGGTTTCCATATAATAAAGTCATTGTCTATTAATTGACATTACACAATATGTCATTGAGATCACGTCTCATATACAGACATGGAATCAACACATACAAAATAAATGTATCCCTGCAGGTCTAGTCTGTGCACCTCCATATATAACTACATATTATTAATCCCTTGCAAATTGTATTTCCCCTGCATGTGTGACAAAAATAATACCAAAGTGCCTCCTATGGTATGCACTGTATTAGAGAGGAACAACTGCTGTGGATCTATATTTGTCGCAGAAGTCTCTGACAGAGGGCACAAACTCTTCCATCAGGCACCGTGACAGCCTGCCAACAGTTACCAGGGGTGAGGGACATTAGAGGCACCTTTCACCTGTGTGTAACAGCTAAAGAATATGATAAAAAGAGGGAGAAAACCAAGGAAGAAGGGAATTTCAATGCCAATAGTGACTCTGTGTCGAGGCCTCAGACTATCACTAATGCCAAACACTGATCTGATCTAGCTTTAAAGGGTGGCAGCAGGTTTATCAGGGAATTCCAGACATCTCTCTGCCCAGCAACACTTACCAGCTCCTCCTGGGGGAACCCCAGGGCAATATAGTCCCTCCAGCGAGTTCTGGGTCTTCCCTCGGGATGTCTGACTTCCTCACTCAATCTTTAAGGCTGAGCCCAGCCACCGTACAGCCACTTGTGTCCACAATCTCATTCTTTGAGATTTCTTACAGTGCTTTAACCGATCTGTCAGTTCTTTCTGAATTGCCTACAGGTATGCTGTGTGAGAAACACATTATTGAAGACATACATTTTTTAAAACTGGCCCCAGATATAATTTACTTTTTGTCATTTTCTTTTTTAAAACTTACTTAAAAAATACTCAAAGTGGGGGGGGGAATAGAACATTAGTTGGGTACCTCTATTTGCCAAAAATGGACTCTCAAGGACTTACATTGCCTTGTATGATTCCTCTATACAGGTTCATTGATAATGTGACTTATTGAAACTAAAATAGAGGATATATCAAGCTTTGGCTATTATTAGTATGATAATTTCATTGTTGGTTTTGGTCTTTTTATTGACTTTTCATAACAAGGAATGCAGGTGTAACTGATAACATTAATAATGGCTGAGTTGCATTCAAATGTACCGATAAGCCATGCTTTGCTAGTCATTGTGCTTTCTGTAATCATTCCTTCCCTCGCTTGATTTATGTAACTCATATTAACTTCAGATAAGCATCCATCACAAGCACATGAGAAATAAACAGAAGGATTATTACAGCAATAAAAACCTGTTGAGTGTTTATGCAGGCACCTGACCATTAATTTAGGACATACTTGAAAAATGGATCCACTAATTATCCATTAATTACACATTTTTTACTGTTATTACGTGTCAAAATATGTGGAAAAAAATTCTAAGAATATTTTCAGGCATGTTAAAACTCTTTTTTGGCACCGTCTCAGTGTGTGATTCCAGCAACTGTAGCAGATTAAACCTGAATAGGGAGGAAAATGACAGAAAGCTGAAGCCTTGTGTTACCTTTGAAAGTGAGGGAAGTTGAAATGGAGGGTGGGAGTGTGCTAGTGAGGGCTCTACTTCATCAGAGATACGAGGAATCCTTCCATCTTGTTTCCTGTGAGTCAGAGAGGATGGAAGGGTGGGGGAGAGAGAGACAAAAAGAGAGAGAGAGAGAGAGAGAGAGAGAGAGAGAGAGAGAGAGGTTATGGCTGTAGCCTAGAGCTCAGTTTCTCATTTAAACAATATGAGCACAGGAAAATGTCTGTAACACAAATGACTCACATCAAAGACAATCATTCAACTCTTACTGCAATGAGCAGGATGTTCTGGTTACGCCACTGTCCTGAGAACATTTCTATATTCTTGACTAATACATCTTTTCCGTCCTTTCCGTATAGCACACTTGTAGTTTTTACTCTCATACCAGCTAGGCTGAAGGCGAAGAGATCAGTGTGATTATTGTGAAACCGTGGAGATCAGCGGAGCTGCACAAAGGAAGAGGGAAGTGCAGAAACGAGGGAGTGGAGTGAAAATTGATACAAACGGAAGAAGAAAGGACCCTCGGCTTTCATCTCCTAACCCGCTGCCCTCGCCTGCCTTTCTGTGTTCCGCCCGGCATCTTCTCTTCTCTGTGTGATTAGAATGAATTACCAGTCTGACCATGATTCTGGTAACAGCATATTACTTAACACTTTGTCTCACACAACAGTCATTTGCTAGAACTGGCAGCCCGTCTGTGCATGCAACCTGTTCACAAACCCTGCAGCAAAGGGCATTTGCAAGCAACACTGCTTAGGAGCAAAAGAAACACAGAACAATAGCACAATGTGATTTCTTTGTGAGAAAGGACTGAGAATTGGAGGAGACTTGTTCACTCCCATATTCCCTCCATTCTGCCATCCTAGCACACACCATGGTGAATTAAAGGTGGAGAGACTGAAATGAGACAATTTACAGAGTGGTCTTTCTTCTGCAGACAGCCCATTACTATATATCGCAGCTCTGCCTATCTGAAACCGCCTTGCCGATTACAGCTGTGGAGAATCTATAAGTCTGAGTAAACAGAGCTACACTTTTATGACAACAGACTGCTGACCTGGAGTTGAGGTTAGGAAATCTATTTGTAACAAAGCAGCAGTACTGTTCTTTGTTACCTGTGATCTCCACTGAATCCTGTGAAATGACTGACTGAGGCTGCCGGATCTTTCCTGCAGCATCCCCAGCTTCTCTGAACTGACATTCCTCTAGAGAGTGAACTTTGTTACGTCTTTCATATAATGCAGCCGAAACACAATGAAAGAATTTCAATGCCAAATGCTGCTTTGAGTCAAGAATAAGGCATTAAAATCTACCTACAAAGAACAGGCTTACTGAGCTTGTTCAGTCACAAATCTGCCTATTGTAGACTGAGGTAACACCTTGTTTGACTGTCCCATGGGAACAGTTTGAGTAGCAAGGTCACATACCTCATCAGAAACACAGATTTCTGAAACATAGAGTTATTATTACACAAATTAACAAGGTGCTTTTGATTTATGTATACACATATAAAAGACTATCCCTCTAAAGGTGCCTGCCTGCTGCTTCATGCTGCCTGCCTCCCTTCATGCCTACCTATCCATAATTTAAGGCCAAGCACAAAGGTGCAAATCAATCATGATTGGGATGCCTCTATAGACAGAAAGATGAAGGCAGTCTGACACTTTCACTGCTGATGACATGCTTGGTGGCTTTCATCATGGAAGACGAATATATTTTTTGTGGTGTGTATGTGTGTGTGTGTGTGTGTGTGTGTGTGTGTGTGTGTGTGTGCCTGTTCCTGCCGTCACTGTATTAATTTACAAGGTAGATAACAGAAAATATCTGGTGAAGGGGTAAATGTTAAGTTTGACTCAGGGAAAGATTTCAAGCTGGCATATTCTGACGCACACTTTATCAAATACCACCATCATGACATATGACATGATGATACTGTATGATTTGGATGTATTAAGTTTCAAATCAAAGAGGAATATTCAGTAATTCATCATCTGCTGCTAGTGCACTGAGATGTCGTGATGCAGTGGATAAATTATTAGCCTGGAAAGTGCGTGAAAGAAAATACAAGCTGTACTGTACAGCATGAACTAGTGGTTCTTACTCAGGTTTATCTCTAAACTCACAAGGCTGTTAGTTCATGAATCTTGTCTGACAGAATCCTGGTACAAATCCTGTTGCATTATTCAATATATACCTACTCTGTCAGTGATGAAACACATTGCTCAAAGCTGAACAGTCACTTGTGATTTGATATCCATAAAGCATTTCTCCCCCATTTTCCTGTCATTTTGGAATCACCGGTCCCCGTAGCACTGTGGCCTAGGGGCATTTCTGATTGAAAATCAGCCATGATTCATGTCAATGTTGTCACTTACATTAAAAATGCAACTGATATCTACTGGACAAGCAAGAGTGTGTGCAATCAGAAAGCACTATTGTGTTAATCATCTTTTTGTATATTACACCAAAAGCAGAACTGAATACATCTCTTTTGGCAATGCACAATCCCAGACACAAACGGTTACCTGTGGGGTCCCTCAGGGGTCAGTCCTGGGCCCTATCCTCTTCAATTTATACATGCTCCCACTTGGCCGTGTTATCAATCGCCATGGAATTTCCTTCCACTGTTATGCAGACGACACACAGCTCTACATCAAAACTGGCATACACCCCTCCCCAAATTCTCCATCGTCACCATCAGTATCAGCTGCCCTGCCGTCACTCACAGCTTGTCTGGAGGAGATAAAGGTGCGGATGAATCTCAACTTTCTTCATCTCAACAATTCTAAAACAGAGGCTATTATTGTGGGCACCCCTAACCAGATTCAGGCATCTTCCATAACCAGCCTCACCCTCTCTGGTCATGACACCCCCCTCTCTTCATCAATAATCAATCTTGGCGTTAGATTTGACCCCCACCTCACCTTTGAAAATCATATCAAACACCTCTGTAAGATCTCCTTCTACCACCTCAGAAATATTGCCAAGCTTCTGCCAAATCTCACCTTACCAGACTGTGAAAAACTAGTCCACGCCTTTGTCTCCTCCAGACTTGATTATTGCAACATACTTCTCATTGGGACCCACAGTAAACACCTTTAGCAGTTACAACAAGTCCAGAACAGCGCTAATAGGATCCTGATGAGAGTACGAAAATCAGAACACATCACCCCATCCTTCACTCACTGCACTGGCTCCCCATCTCCGCTAGAGTTCAGTATAAAATCTCTCTCCTCACCCATCAGTGCATCTATGGCAACGCACCCATCTACCTCAAAGAACTGCTCATCCCACAAACCCCTACACGATCCCTCCGCTCCAAAAACTCTAACAATCTCTTCTGCCCGAGGACCAAGCTCAGCACCATGGGCGACAGAGCCTTCTGTGCCGCTGCACCCCGCCTATGGAATGCCCTTCCTGACCATCTGAGGGCATCACAGACCCTTGAAAGTTTTAAAAAAGGACTTAAAACTTTCCTTTTTTCCTCATCCTATCGTTTTTAATGCGATTTTTTAGTACTTGTTGCTTTGTGTGCGTATATTATGTGTGTGTATTGTAGCACTTTGAGATTTGCTTCAAATGTAAAGTGCATTATAAATTAAATGTATTATTATTATTATTTTTATTATATATATATGACCAACTACTTTATTAAGTTGAATTAAAAACTGATTGCTAACTAATGAGCTTTGGAACTGGTGACAGGCTCAGGTCAATCCTGCAGCCAGGTGGCCGGGTCACAGGGGAGGGATGATTGGCATGCTGGAGGCACATCCCAAGCAACACGAATCTAGCCAGTTTTTACAAGGAGTTAGGCTGTTGCCACTTGCCAAGCTGCTCACACATGATGCTAGGTGAAAGGTTCATTCTTCAGTCATATCTGATTAACTACTAGCAATCCTGTGGATGCAGAGAGCTAAAATAGAAACAGTGAGAAGCAAAGAGTTGTATCACCGCGTGTGACTTTTTTTTTCAAAATGTTGCTCCTGCCAGTGTTAATGAAAGATCCTTGATCATCTGCTTTTATGGGCCGAGTGTGCAATCACTGCCACATGCCGTTGTTTTGGGCTTCATGTTGGAGGTACTAGCATGTCTTGCTCTGTGGTAGACAAAGCTCATTTTTGTTTTTCTCCCCATACTGTGGTTGATTTTTGGCTCCAGCTGCAGTTGTATAAATGTGTCACCCAGCAACATTATCTATCCCCATTCCCCTCCCCATATTTATCTACATTTGAGAAACAAACAAAAAACTTACATTCAACACTGAATGAATGTTGGTGTTAAGAGAAAATTTATAGGTACTCATGAAACATCTTAAAGAAAAATGCAGTTTTCAAAAGACTGATCAGCGTAGTTTTTAAATGTGTCCAAACATATCATGTGACCCGTAGATATAGACAGTATATATAAATAAAAATATATATGTAATCTTTTTCATTTCATGGCCTCTGCAAGTATTGGCAAAGCGATTATTTTTAGTTCAGCTGAATATATGCAGTATGTTTTTTTTCACAGGATTTTTTTTTTTTTTACCAGTTCTCATCATGCTGCTAATCAATAGTTGCTCAAAATAACACAAGAGCTCTCATGAAGCTCGAGAGCAACCAGTTCACCAGCAACAAATACATATTGCTATGTATGTCAGCATATCAGTGAGCGAAACTCTAAAATAACTGCCCTTTGCTTGCTGGATTATGATGCTCTTTGTGATAGGATCGTGTCTCTGTGTTAATTTCTGGTATAAGAATGTCTCTAAAATAGACACAAAGCTTTCTGAAAATAAATCCACTCATGAATCTTATGTGTTGCCAGCAGCTGCCTCCATAGACTGCTGGGTCATGAGCTCTGATAAGAATTCTGGCTTTCTGTAGTCCGATGACGATTCGGGCTGAGCGACACCTGCAAATACAAATGAACTGGGCAACACTGAACGCTCTGCAAACTGAATTTATAGAATAGGATAGTTCTCTTACTCGTCAAGGGTCAAGGTCAAGGTCAGTCAGAAACAGCAAAACAAGTGAGCCATTATTTTACATGTTGCAGGTCAATGTATCAACAATTTGCTGTCCCATAAAATATGCATTTCCTCTGGAGGTAGGAGCTATAACCTTTGGACTAAATGAATCACTTCATAACCCATAAAGCACCTTGTTTGATTTGCTGACAAGACTTGTTAAACTAGTAAAATACTTGAAAAAAACAAAACAGCGACAGATGAGTTCTGCCATATGGACAATTCATGCTCAGTAATTACAGATTATCTTCAGCACGCTGTTAGCTACAGCAAAAATAGAAAAAAAATAATTATTTTAAGTGGCTGATGTATTGTGTTTCTACCATCCACTACCTCATGATAGTCTTGAAGAGTGATCTTTAAAGATAGGCTGACTGTAATGTACAGTTTGGAGACGATAATTGCATTGACTTTGCACCACACAAGTTAGTGTTAGATCATTTGTTGTGGTTTGCACCACAAAGTATAAGCAGAGTAACTGCAGTCAGCTGAAAATCAGGCCAACCAGCAGCATGTTCCAGAGTGATATTCATCACTGCAGCATAAAAAATAACATCTTTAGAGGGCTGCAAAAAAATGGTTTTCCAGTCAAAATGAACTGAAACTGAAAGAGAAAAAGGATATAATAAAAGATAATAATAAAAAAGTGTAAGGGCAGCCTAAAGGCTCATCAGCAAAAATCTATAATGGCTCTTAAATAAATTAATAAATAAATACTGTTGACCCCAGGCTACATACTGGCTGAACATGACTGCAGCATGTATGCCAACTCAACAGATGCATTGGCAGACAAAAGATAGCCACAGGCCATGCAGGAAAAGTCAGATATCACTGGATTGAATGCCGCTATGTTGCACTAAACTTATCTATTAATTGTTGTGCATACTTCTTTGCAGAAACCAAATACTCTTGAGCACACAAATCATCGTCCTTCAGCAAGAAGACCATGAGGCATCTTGCATTAATAAAGATATCAGAAGTGCTATCCATTGCTACTACAAACCTTAAAGATATCTGATGGGTAATAGCATCATTTTGATCCAGCTACTCATTCTGTTAAACTCAACTAATGACAGTAAGTTAGAAATCAGTTAGGGATTCGGTAATTATAGATCTGACAACATGAAACAGTGATTTACAGATAAGATACTTCCGACTCCCCCTCATTTTACAAAACAACAAAAGCAGCAGCAGATAGTAAGCAGCTGGTAAATCAGTCTGTGACTACAAACTGCCAGTCAGTCAGCGACAATACTTTTCTGTCAAGGTTAATCTGAAGACTTTGAAGAGATACGTCTTAGTCTGTCAACATGATTGCAGCCTGTTGGCTCTAACTGCGGTTCAAAAGACAAGCTGAAAAGAAGAAATGATTGGCCTTTTGTAACTGGTACTCTGCCAACTCTGTGACTCTTTTTCCTGCTTGGCTTACACCCAATTTACTGGGTGTGAAACTGTAACTGTTCTTTGCTAATACTATAAAGTGTGATTATCATCATCATCATCATCATCATCATCATCATCATCATCATCATCATCATGATTATCATCATCAACATCATGATTATCATCATTATCATTCAGTTCCTCTCTTGATGTCACAGAAAAGACAAATCCTGTTACTCCATTGAGATTGAACTGGTGACCAGCACAAACTTTGCAGACGTTCTGGCATGCTTCCTTCATCATAATTGTTGACGTCACTGAAGCTCGACTGAATGTAAACTCAGAGCAATATGACACAGTTATTTTCCATTTCCATCTTGTCTGGAGGAGCTCCAGGTTTTTGCCTTACAATGGCATTTTCGATTTAATTCCTTTTCTGGGGGTTGAATCATATTTTTGCTCTACGAGTAATATCTTGCTTGGCTGCATCTTTTCTTCCTTCCTACCAGCACCACACAGACATGCGCACACACAGTCCAAGAAAGACAAGCACACATGAACCCCTAAGCTTTTCAGGTCCACTTAGTAGAGAGCAACTAATCTAATCAAGTACAGCAGCTAATGCACAATAAAAGCAGACTCATTTACTCAAGATGCCAGTCAGCCGCTTCCTGGGTGAACAAGACGGAAAAGGAGAGGGGCGCAGAGAGAAAGTTCAGAGTCTAGAGTGTGAAAGCATGAAGAGATGAAGATGGATCAGCTGAAGATGGACACAAACAACAAGCAGACTCTCCTTTAGCATACATGCCCATGTCTCTCTTATCTGTCTATCTTGGATTGACCTGTGCTCCTATCTTTCAGCAGTTTCTCAATCTCTACAATCGCACTGCACTCCATCACTTTTATCTAAGCTTACCTCTCTGTAGTGCTGCCTCACTTGCTCCTCAACAACTTGGTGCTCCTCTGCGTATCGCTCCCTTCCTGTGTCTGACTCAGTCTCTCTCTCTCCTCCAACACCTGCTGTCGGAGATCAGCCTCCCTCCTGTCAGATGATGCTGAGAGCAGCCCTCCCTCTATCCTCCCTTCCCGTCCAATCTTCCCTGTCCTCCTCTCTTCCCCTTCCTCACATTCATGCATGCGTTGAACTGACTGAACTGTTTTATTCCAAGACAAGCACAAGCGCTCTTTTCTTTCTATCTGCTGCTCTTCCTGCCGATGTCTCCCCTTTGTTCGTGCTCCATCTCCACCTCCAGTCTTTTCTCTTGATCTGTCTATGACAGCGAGCTGCCCATCCAAGCTGTGGGTGTTGCTCTGCTAAGCATTTGCCTCAGTGGATCTGCTTGTTAATGATACATTCTGTTCATTCAATGAGATAAAATGCTGTGACCGGATGTAAGCTTGAAAGGAAAGTTTCCATAAAAGGGACATTATCTCATCTGGAAGGCGACATCAAATCTCTCTGTCCTATTATCTGCCTCGCTCTGACAGCTTGTTTCAACATTATAAAACCCCTTCTGGAGAAATTAGCCTAACCATCCCATTGTCCATTTGACACATTAGTGGTAGGCAGTTAGCGGAAAAGCTCCCAAATGCTGCAGATTTTGAAGCACGCTCACACGTAATGGAGAAAATCACTTGCTCAGCCCACAGGGGGATAAGCACAGGTCAGTGTTGTCCATTGTAGTAGGCTACTGAGTAATCACATTTCTAATCGTCATGCATAAGACAGTACAAAACATTAGCAAACATTACACACACTGTCACAACAAAGTGCCATTGCATAGAAGGTAAGGTAATTTCATTGGGTTTCCACCTCTCTGCACCAAACAAAGCACAGCATCTACAAATACCGTTTAAATCACTTTATCATCTAAATGGGAGCAACTCACACATAGGCATACTACTGTAAGTCCACAAAAGCGAGTTTACAATTGTTCCAAGGAACAATCTCACAAATAAAGTCCTCCATGCAGGTGGAAACAAAAGCAAAAAAAAAAAAAAAGATCTATATATAACAAATGAGACATCACATTACCAAACAGGTTCCACCTTTCGAAAAACAGTATCAGACAAGCTCACTCTCCAGAATCTTATGCGCATCATGCCTCCTCCTGCGTCTTTGCTTTGAAGCATCGCCTCTGAAAACAGATTTAGCTGCTGGCTTGGGTTACAGTTATAGTTCTACTGAGCATACCAAGCTGCAGAAAATGTTATGGTAGCAGTGCCAATCGATAAGCCGGGCTGCAGGCCCTGAAACAAACCTATAAGAGGATGTGAGCCAAGCCTTTTGGCTTTAGCTTGTCCACACCCTCATGTGTGTATAATGTTACAGGTAGCCCAGAGCTAGCACACACATAGAAACCTGTATACCACAATGAATAGAACTCACAAAGCCTGTTTTCTTTTTATTTACTGCTCAGAAGGTTCTGGGTTATAATGGCTAGCCTACATTGTGGTTTTCCAGTAGATGTACCAGGTAAGCTGCTCCACCACTCACCTGGGGAAGATAGTGTTACCCCAGGGAGGGCAGGAATTACCTGGACAAAGTGCAGGCAGGCAGAGTAGCAGCATGAAGCCTGCAGGTTAAATATATTCAGCACCTTTTTCCACCTGTTTCAAGCCAAAGATGAAAGAGGATCTTTGCTAAAGGGGAACTTAATGGGAGTCAAATCAGGTCAGGGAGAGGTCGATCCAAGAAATTATTAGAATTTTATTCCAAGTGAATTCATAAGAATTCAGAGTTGTCTAGTCAATCAAGTGGTGTGCCTTTGCAAGAGCTATTGTATGTGGGTCACACTGAGACTCTTCTGACTCTTTTTCCCCCTATTTCTCATTTCGTTAGTTTCATCCCCCTCTCCATCTCTGTCTCTCTTTGTGACTGTCACTGGACTGGAGTGACTGGAGTGCTTGCCACTCTGTTCACAATTCTCTCCTGAGGCAGCTCAGACTAAATTTAACATTTACACGCCCCCAAACTACAGACAATAATCATAGTGAAAGAATCAGTAACACTTGAATTTTATTTTATTTTATGCTTGTGACACCCATAAAATACACAAGGACAACAAGATATGCTCAAGCCCCCCGCTTGAAACTGTAGCTTAGCTCAAGTCTCACCGCCTTATACTGAGATTTCTTTTCTCTGTCTCTATCACAAACAAGAACTTTTTACTATTTACAGAAGCCTGAGTGATGTTATGTGAACTCTAGTGACACCTAGGGTATAGCACAAACCTGTCTCTGCACTTACTCAGCCAGCTGCAGTTCAAAAGTTAAAACTGTCTGTCAATAGTCTTTTAAAAATATAAATGCTCCTCTGCCAAAGGTCTTGAAGCTCTGTGGATGGATGAAACTTTTATGAGTGCAAAGAGCAAAAAAAGGCACCTGTTGTATTACTTCGGAGATATCTACACCTTAGTTCGCTAAGTTAGAGGCAGTAGAAAAAGATTTTTGATTTTAACTCCCCCTGCTGTCAATGTTTCTAACTTTGTGGGTTAATAAGTAAGGAGTAATTACAAGCTGCGGGAAGTTGTTTTGACTGTTGTTCACAAGTCCTGGATTGTCTTTAAAGGGTCAGTGCAAAGGCTAAAAGAATCAAAGATAAAAATGTTCATGTGTCGTTCAACAACTCTACTACGGTTAGGTTGAAAGGAAATGCCATCAGGCTCATACATGAGCAATGTAGACTGTGTGCAGACTTGTGTAGATGAATACAACAAACAACCAAAGCTGCAGTCAGAAAGAGTAGTTTTTGAGATGCAATGGATAAATATTGACAGTGCGGCAAGTGCTGTTGCACTGGAGCTCCTGTAGGGAGGATAGGCCCTCCAACAATCTGTTTGAACACAGGCGTATTTTTGAGGTCTGTTGTCCACCAAAGAAAGGAGTAAGCCCCAAGAGATATTCAACATCTTCAGCATCAGCGTCAAAATATCAGTCAGGCCTGACTACGTAGCTAATCTCTTTGGGTGAGGCTGTGTTTTGTTTTGGACACTGTTTTGCAGATGAACTGTTTAGGTAACCAAATTTTATAACACAAGATCTGGCACATCTCCTCACAGACAGCCCTGGCTTTTTATTTTTTTGGTAGGACGGGGGACTGCTAATAACTGCGTTGGACAAACTAAACACAGAGTCTTTCACATTATTTGCATATTTCACAGCCACTGTAATTTCTCCTTCAGGCTGGCAAGGACACCGCTGGATACCACTAAATCCTACACACTAGACCTATAACATGATACATATAATGCATTTTGGTAAGTGATAATGTAAATATAGCTTTGCTTTGTTTACAAGAAAGAAAAGTGGGCTCCTTCAGACTAATGAATGACTTCTTATCAAAAATGTAACTTACATGTGTAGCCCTGGGCCACAGGACTCGGGCATGGCCCTCATCCTTCTCACTGTTTGAAAGGAAGTAGATCTTCAACACAGTGTTGTCAGCACTCACAGAACCCCACTGGCTCTCATAATTACCCTGTGTTTGGGTGGCCCTCTCTATTGATTTTGGCAGACATAAACCTGGACCCAAACTGAGTGTGAAACCACAGGAGTGTCAGTGGAGTACGTAGCATATGGGAGACTGGCTGCACTCAGGTGTCACTCAGGTGTCCTGTGCGTTTATTTGTGTTTAATTTATGTGGATTCATGAAGTCAAGACTCACATTTATGTTCATTTTCCATGAAATAAACAAAATTAATTAAATAAGATTTTTTAAAAAGTGCCATTATATAATCCCTACATGGCCTTGACCTGATCCCAGCATGCACTGGGCAGGGTACACCCTGAACAATTTAGCAGTTACACAGGCTTGTACATTAACTCAAACAAAATCAGATACACACCATGGGATATGGTTTAGAAAGCATGTTTCTATAAAGCACAGCTACATTAAACTGCACTAAAAATTATCACAAAGAATAACATGGGTAAATTTTGACAGAATTTGAGAGAAAGAATAATAATTGGGTGCTAAACTTAGCCTGCTGGCTGTACTATAGAGGAACTTGATGGAAGAAAAACTAAGAACTGCCTAGTTAGTTTTCTTCCGAATAATACTAGCTCCAGGGAACACTAAAGTACACTTACATACTCAGTCAATTTAACGACACACAAACAAGTAACACAAGCAGCATTTTATTTCCCTAAAATGTAATTCCATTATTCAGCAGCTACTGAATGAGGAGCACAGAGGAGATAAAAACACAGGTGACCCCAAGCATAACCTGAAGATATAGAATAAAACGGTACTAATGAAGAATAATTGTTAATAATAAGAAATGTTGGAATATGGTCAAACCAGTATACACTGTAGACAGGTTGTATGGTTTACAGCTTTGACACAGTGAAGTGTGATCATGGCTTTGTGGGAAATCAACAAAAAGTGAAACCATTTTCCACTTTTGACAACAAGTGTAAGCCAACTGTAACTGTCATTTAAAAATAATAATAATTAGTAACATGTAATTACAGTCCTTGACTGCATATGTCATCATACAAATGTCGTTCGTCTATACTACTGTAAGTGGGGAGGCTAACGAAACACAACTGTGGGAAATATATAATATATGTTGATGCTTATGTGTGTGCTGTAATGTTATAATGATTAGTGTTCTAATCATTTGTATCTAAATGGAGAGTTGGAAAAAACATATTTTAATATGCAGTAATATGTTTCAAAACAGCAACAATGCCTCTGTTACAGTGTCTTATACAAATATGATAATCAATCGATAATCGATACGATTAAAAGTGTAGCAAGACGGTGGACAGTACTTCAAAAAGATCGACATCTATGGCTCATTTCTCATCTACCATTACAGCTGCCGTCTCGCATGTATTTCCCTGAACAGGTGGAGTGAATAACAGGCAAACTCCATCTGTTAAAATAACCTAACACCTCTGCACACAGGGGTCTCTTTATTGCCCAGTTTTGATGCAACCAAAGTAGCACGCAGTCAGTCTATCAACTTAAAAAAAAAGCTCTGTGAAGCATTCACAGAGACACAAGCTGGGTGAAATGAGTGTTGTTGGTCCACCTCGAATGTTTGGAGTTCAAAAGCTAGAGAAACAATGTCATGAAAAGATTTTAGTCTGTTTTATTGTAGTCGTTTCAGACACTGGGATATTACTTCCCTACTGAACCTAAAACATACAGATTGACACTGACAACATTTTCTAATCAAACTGAAGAACTTTTTAAAAGCCAATCAAAAGGTGGTGGGGAGTAGAGGAGTGAGTATAGGTACGTCCAAATAAATCATCAGATCATCAGATCTGATGGGCATCAGATCAGATCAGATCTACTTTCAAAGGTGATCACTCACTCTGAGCGCAAGCTTTGAACATTTATTTGATAATTTGCAGATTGGACTGACATTTCGTGATGTGAGAAAAACAATAAGTAATAGTGAGGTGGTGAGAGCAGGATCATGGGACTTAGGTTGCCTGAATGAAAGCCAGTCATGCTAATTCTGGGCAAAGGCTATGGTTCTTAATTGATATCATCAGTAGAATCCACTTCAATTGGCGTAGATGATGAAGAGAAGGGTGAAATCAGAAGAGCCTGATATTCCAAACTTGCTGAATGGGGGTTTGGCATCCATTAAGATAGTTACACAGCTTCAGTTGAGTAGTGTGGGTTGTTTTCATTGCACACCGGTGCCGATTGCTAATATTGAGGCCTCGGATATCCTGGCAGTAGGGTTATAACTTGTACTGCCAGGCCAAGGCAGTCCAGGAACAGTTCAGTAAACATAACAATGGATTCAGTTTGATGCAGTAGCCTGCTCAGCATCAGATCTCAGTCCAATTGCGTGAGAGATTCCATTCGGGCTGTTTGGGAGACAAAATGAGCTGCAGTGCAATATTAGGAAAGCACACACAATATTTAATTCATATGTTACCTATGTTTTCCTTCAATAATGTAAATGCAAACAGTTGTTCCTATGAGCCACAAGCCCTGGCTCAGCATATGAGCCTTGATTTCCCCATTGAGCTACGGTTGGCTTCTCTCCTTTCCTGTTTGCGTTCTCCTCAAGACACTAACTCCTATATTAGGAGGGAGAGCGGCCATTAACGGCAGTCTGAAGAGGCACAGATGCCCAATTAGAGGGCTCTTTCCCTCACTCTTTCTCATCGTTCACCACTGAAGACCACTTCATTATCATGGAACTCCTTATGCCAGTCAAATGGTTGCTCAGTCACATGGCCCTGGAGCTGCTCAGAGTAGATGGCTGTAAAGCAACAGACACACCTCCAATTGTGCACATACATAATTTGTGACATTATCTTAAAAAGGAGCCCCTTGAGGTGTGTCCATTACTTAAGAAGTTTATTAGGAAATTATTTAAATTCACAGTCACAGAAATGCTGATCACGTTGTTCCACTTAATTTGCTGCATCACTAGTCAGTAATTTTAATTGTAATATGCCATCCTAATGCTTTCCCCAATTAGAGCTGAACTGAAAAAAAAATTCCACATCCAGAATGACAATTCCTGCAGAAATACCATGGCATTTATTCTTGCCTCCTTATTGTAGCACAGCAGGAGCTTTAGAGTGAGGCAGATAAGCACCACCATTATCGAGAGCAATCAAGTTAATGAGTGTTTAATTGGGAACACTGTGCTGTGAGCAGTTTAGCACAGTAAAATAAGTGTGTTCCCACCTTTCATGAAGAGCAACCTTGTCCAAATGATTCAGGGCTACTCAAGTCACATCAACAGGAGCAGAAAGTGTTTGTGTGCCAAGGTGAGATGATTGTGCTCTGTAACAGCAAAATATGGGCACTGTGTGTTAGTCCCCACCTCCACACACACACGTACACCTGGCTGGTTGAGAATAATGTTGTGATGGATTTGAAGCAGCGGCACATGGCAGGGGATCCAGAAAAGCCAGTTTTTAATGACAGACACTGTGGTGTGAAGCTGCTGTCGTAAATCTCACCGACATGGTGCTGTCTCTGAGAGGCTGGGATACAGAGATGGAGAGACCCATACACCCATGACAGACAGACATGTCCTAATTAAGCCACAAACCTTTGCTAAAATGATCTAACCATATATGATTTTGGAAAAAACTGGATTTGGAAAAAACTCCTTAAGGAATAACACCCTGAGTAAAAGAAAGGAATTATTAAATACTAAGTACCTTGTTGATACTTGGGCTTTTTAGTCTAAGTCTAAGACTGATGGAGGACACAATTGGCATAATGACTCAGTGATTATAATCAGAGAGCTGTGTTTTGGATAGCTACCGCACAGCACAGCCCTGAGGTGCTATTAGCATGCACTACAGACCAGAGAGAAACCCCAAATCCTCATAATAAAATTCAACATGTGTCCGAGGGTGTATTCTCCCCGGATGAGCCTGAATCATCCTTTCACCTTCAATTTCGCCTTTCCAGTATACTGGCCCATTGTCCTTCCCAGACTCATTATGACTCTAGTCTATAGCGCATTTGATGTATAATGGTGAAGAAACACAAAGGAATACGCTCTTTTATTTCACTGCATTTGACACACAAGAAAATGTAACTAAAACTGAGTCTCTATGCCATATGAAACTGGGAGTTAGGCTGTCTACATCTTACTATAATATAATAATGATAATCAATCAATAAAAACTTTTATACAGCTCACAGCATAACAAACAAATAAGAAGATGCTTAATCACTGCAATAGAATATAAATTGAATATTACAAATATTTCCCTCTGTGACCCTTGATGGTTGAGTTCTCAAAGGTATGCCTGACGTGACCAGCTGGTATTACACATATACTGGTGCTCCCTGTTTCCCTCCATCTGCTCTTGCTCCTGTATTTACAGATACACATTCCCTTTTTCTCCATGCTGTGAGACTACCTGCCAAGTAGGGAACATTACAAGCTCCAACTATCTTTATTTCGATGATTTGCGCATGTCCAAAGCCATGAGAGCAGACAGGGTTTTTTTTTTAAGTGAGAAAATAATTGTATGCACGATTTGAAATCTCATTACGAGCCAGCAAAAAAAGCCAGAGTTGAGATAAAGAAGAGCTGAGGTCTCCTTATGGTTTTACTACTCTAAATATAGAGTACCCTTCACCCATATCTTTACATATCATCTCTACATACCCATGTCATCATATCGTCTCCACTAAAAAAGAGCACTTTGAGAATATTAAAGTGAAGTAACTTGCAAGTAACTGACATCAAATTGATGGACAAATCAAAGCGCATCTCTATGCTCCTCATGCTGAGACAAAACTTGTGTACGAGTGTGGAAAATTTCTTGTTTATTGCTGCACAACAGAAAATAATGCTGACATTGAACATGAGTGGAACACTCCACACACATTACATCTGCTGACATAAAGTGCAATCTTAACTCTTGGTGGAGAATAGAGAATTCAGCTGATGTTCCAGTTTCATTCTGAATGTAGTTATTAAAAGTAGGAAAACAGTTTTGTGGCCTCCATGAATAAATCCTTGAATTAAAAAATATAGTTTGGAAATGCAACACTTTTAGGAAGATGTGGGGAGCAGTTAAGCATGAAACAAAGTTATCTGATGCATAATGTTGTTACTCGATAAAGAGTGGGACTTACCATAAGATTCTGGTCCTGGAGAAGCTCTTGTCAACTCTAGAGAGAAACAAATTGACAGTAGATTAATCTCAGTTCCCATCCTATGCATTACTAAAAAAAGAAAATAACATCTGAAGAAGGTGAGCCCCAACTCAGTGTAACGAAACACTTGATAATAATAATAAATAAACTGGCGTAAACTGACATTATAAAACTGATGCTATGTTTTTCTATTAAGACAAACAATAGATGGATGATTTCAAACTTCGCCATATCAAAGACAACTTCACAATCAACATCTTATCACTTTATGTGATGAACCTCATAGCAAACAGTTACCTAATTACCGTACAAATATAATCAACACGAAGAAGTGCTAGCATTCATTTGAAGCTGTCTGATAAATCCAACACCATGACAAATACCATGATATAGTGTGATCATCAACACAGCAAGTCGTAACGTAGTTAACGCCAGCTATGCTGTGGGTTTGCAAAATGTTGTAAACGTTGTTTTGCGCAGCTAACATGCAGAGAGATCGAGATGGTTTCGTAGAGCTGGCACACAGCTAACATCATAACAACAGCACATCTTGGCAAAAGAATGAATGTCCATGGGCAAGTGATCTTATGTCATACGACACACAAATCCACGGTGGTATGGCTAGAAATAACAAGTTACCGTTATGCTGTTCGGTATGATCCACTTTGTTTGTTTCCCCATTTACAGAGCCAGGGCTGTGTACACACACACACACACACACACACACACACACACACACACAGCAGAAAGCTGGCAGACTGTAAGGAGATATATGCAGGTTTTGATAAACAATGTATTGAATTGGCATTGAATTACTGAATCAAATTGTTTATCCCACCTTCAAAGTGTGTCAGATTTATGGGGTTCTATTTACAGAATATGACAGAAATGCAATAGGATGCATAACTATGTTTTCATTAGTGTCTAATCAACTGAAAATAAGAATCATTATGTTTTTATGATGTTCTCCTTCTGGAAACTCAACCAATCCAATGACCAAAAAGCTTAGAGAAACCACAGAATCGGGATAATAATTCACGTTGTTATTTGATCGATGTAATGTAATCATATTGGTTAGTCCACACCACAGGGTGACCCCATGAAGGCAGATCAACATGATCCACATCATCTCCCTTCACCACTCCCTTTACTTCCTTCCACATCCCTTATTTACTGCTCTGCCTGCCAGCCACTGATGGGAGTCAAAATGGGCGGATGGGGTGGTGGACAACTAATGTAGGATTTTCACAAAGAAGAGTCAAATGTCAGATATGATAAAAATGTAATAAAAGGCAGCCAGAATTAAAACTGTGTTTGCGTTTTCCTCTGTTGGTGCATTGCATTCAGTATTAGTTAGAGTTTTGAAGCTCTCTTTCTATTTACCATTTACCCTGCATCACAAATGATGCAGGACAAATTCTCCCACCTGGATCAATCTTTGAAGTGCACCACAGTAGATACTGGATGTGGCCAATCAATCTACCGATAATCACCACTTATCCCTTTCACCTCAGGCCTAAGCCAATCAAATAATTACCACTGTCATTAAGTTCCAACACACTCACAGACACTTAGTCCAGTCGCCAGTAAAACAACATAAAAGAAATTGTAGCCATTCTTCAGTCTCAGAAAAGCTTGTTTTTAGGTACAGTGTGCAATAGCAATGTGTCAGGGAGATTCAATTTCAAGTCCATGTGGGGTTACTGCTGGGTCATCTGAGTCAATTGTTCAGTCTCATCAAAGAAGACGGATTTAGTCCAAAGTGTGATGGCAACATATGTGACTTTGGCAGTGTCCAGTATGTTATCTGTTGACATTGGTAGAAAGACAGTGTATTGATTATTCCCTTTCCCTACTCGGTCCCATAAAAAACCTTTTAAAATGATAAATGGATAAATGGTCTGGAGTAAGGGGTGCATTCAAAGGCAACACTTACTGCATGTCTTATGTGATTTACTATCACTTACATTAAATATTCATAGAATGTATCCAGATTTAGAATTATTTATTTATTCATGCCCAGGAGATGCAAGTTTAGGATGAATAGGAACAGAGTGTGATACTTTGTTTTTTAAAGTTTAACTTCGAACATATTAAGAAAAATCCAATTCAAATCCAGACACAAACACACAGCTCCACCTCATCACCCCACAGATCCATCAACTACCGCTTCAATAAACACTATAGACTATAGACTTTTCCAGAGCCCTATGTGCCGTCACAAATATTCAGTAACATAATTTTTTTCACAGTAACAGCAGCTGCAAATCGTCACATTTGAGCAGCTGTAACTGAAATTCCTGATTAAAAAATGCTAACGGATTAATCAGTTTTCAAAATAGCTGCTGGGTGATGATTGACTATGTCTATGTCTATGTCTATCCACTAATGTATTAATCATTTCAGCTCCAATGTACTTTAAATTCATTAAGTCAAATAATTGGATTTGGACTTAAAGGGCCAGTCCACTAATTGTACACATGGACTTCTACTGGTACTGGTGGGAGCTTTCCACTAGCTCAAAAAATGACCTCAACTTAGCTTTTATTTATTTATTTATTTATTTTGGGTTTAGGGAGCAGTGGGTCAAGCTTCAATAGCATACACACACCACTAGGTGGCAGGATGAGGCGTAAAGGCTGTTATATAACACATGTATATACAGTAATATATATATATATATATATACAGTATATATTAACAGTATATATATACAGTTATATATATATAAGATAGAATATTTATATAAATATCTTTCTGTTTCTGTTTCTGTCTTCACACTGATATCCCTCTGTTTCTGCCAGCTTGATGGCTCACCAGCGGTCACTATCTCCCCCTCTGTCATGCCACTTGCCCCCCCCGTCTTTCCCCCTGTCTCCTATTTCCTAACTTGTGACTGCTGAAAAAAATGATAGACAAAAGTGCATGCGGAGAATGGGATGATGTAAGAAATTGAAACAGTTTTACTGCAGTGCCTGACATCAAACATGTTATTTCATAAACCTCCTGCAGTGCACACTCTTAGCACTTGCTTCTGTCATTAGATACAACTCACCTTTTTAAGACGGCTGTAAAATGTATTTGGCATGTAAATAGTGACATTATGGCTGTTGCTGATGAGGGCTGTGCTGTTTTGCTGTATTTGTTGCCCAGTGTTGAGAATGGAAATATTAGTTTGCCAGTCAGCGTTACGCTTGGTGACTGTCCACTTGCTGACACAGGCAACACATTGTTTTGGTGTTAACAGTCAAGAGTGAGAAACAGACCATCACATAAACAATCACACCTCCATCTGCTGTGGAGGCATGTGACAATTCTGGGAGGACACACAAATAGGTAGAAGGTAACAAAATGGTCTTGGCTATTTTTATTTTTACCACTGAGACTATATTTAAAGAGTTTTCAAGAATTCATAACAAGACAAAAAAAAAACAAGATGCTAACAAGCTCACTTTTAGAGCTCCCCCATGTCTGTTTGTTCTTACAAGCAGCTTAATTATCTCCCAGTGCATGAGATTGTCTGATTTTAAATGAGCTGAAATAACCATGGCGAGATGGATACTGCAGATGATTATTTTATGTATTATAATCACATCTCTTGATAGACTATCACATGGATTTCACTAAGAGAGACATAAACCACCCACTTAAACCAAAGTATGCCTTTTTCTACCAGGAAGATAAAATTGAGCTATTCAGACAGAAAGTTCTAGAAATTACACTAAGAGTGAGAAATCAATGTGAGATGCAGCTGAATGAATTCATCAGCTTTCCTTGAGTGGAATGACAAGGAAGCGTTTGGGACAAAATAGTCAAGAGCGCTTCAATAATTATCCCACATCAGCACTCCTTTTGCCAAACATGACAAATGAAGGCTGATGTGAACTGTTAAGTTCAAACACCAATCGTAACGTTTTAAGATTTTCCATGCAGTCCATTGTCAGCTGGTCTACGCAGCATGTGAATCTACTGAGGTGGCAGTGAACCAGAATTTCACCAGCTAAGTAAATTTCCGTGCTGACATCAAACTTTTTAGAAAAATTGGACTAAAATTAATGGATCTTCAATAGAAGTGACAAGCAAACCTTTAAGGCAGAAAAGGCAACACTTGGCTGGTTGCTTGGGAAAGATGCAGCTTGGCAGCAATAATTCAAATAGTAAACATTTTCATCATCTCAAGAGTATGTGAATAGCTGAACAGAAAAGTCAACTAAATAAGTCAAATCAATAAGAAATCTGGACTGAACATTAATATCAAGAAAGATGCTTTTTAAACAAAAACAAGATATTTAACGGAGGAATCCGTTTTTTGTTTTGTCAACACACACCAGGCATTTTTTTGTTAAATGACATAATCAGACTGCTCCAAGAGTTTGATTTGATTACTGCAAGTGTGTGTGCGCCCCAATGTTATTGAAACGATACTAAGGAAGTAAATCTTTCCCATTAAAGTCTTTTGATCCAGCATCAGTACTGTGAAAGTTGTATTCACACATTACCATTAGCCTTGTGCTTTCACCACATTCTGAATAAGACACAGACCTTCATCAACCAAATAAGTGAAAGTGAATAACAAAACAGCAATTTTGGAAAATCTGTTGTGATGCATTTTCCGAATTAACAAAGGTGAAAAACAATCTTCTGAAGTTAAATTATTTTCATTGGTTCATTGCTACTGTATGCTTGGCATGACTCTGAACGCAGCAGCTGCAAATTCTGAAGAAAAGAAACCTAAAAAGACCCGATGTGACAAAAACTGAGATGCTAAAAGAGGGGAAGGACCAGAGAACTAAAGCAGCTAATTTTCTCATATTCTTTCTGTGAATGATGGATCCTACATGGACACATGATTTCTCACATAGTTAACAGTTTTAGTTATTTCACATGAAACTTTTTTAGTGTTTCTCATGAGTTTGAAGTGGCGCCACATACTGAAATGCACCAATCAGGGTTTAACAATATTTAAATCAGAATTTGTTGATAGTCGGTGAGTTAGTCACCCATACAGTCCTGATGAAACAGATTAAATATGTTTAAACTCTTAATAAATAAACCCCAAAATGTTTTTTTCAACTTTAATGTTAGTCATTTAGTTGTCAGTATTAAATGTTATAAAGAAATTCTGACATTTTCAGGGTCTTTGAGCAAAAAGATAATCATACTTAGTAAGCAAACAAAGATAATATCACTAACAGCATTGATATGGCAGATTAAGGCTGCAAGTAGCAATTCAATAAACAATTAGTTCATTAGAATTTTCTCACCCACAATTAATGAATTGTTGGGCCCATGAAACATCAAGAAAAAGCAGTTTACAGAGGCTGAGTGGAGTGTTATCAAATGTCACAGTCTCAAACCCAAAGATATAGTTATATATATTAATTATCTATCCAAAATATAAACAATATTTATTGATGGATTATCAGAATGATTGCTGTTGATAATTTTCTGTTGATTGGCTAATCATTACCTCTGATGCAGATGAATCAGAGCCATGAAAAACAAAATACACACCAGAGCTAAGATGCCTGACAGTGTAAAAAGAGGTTTACTGGGTGCACATTCACTCCATCCTCCTCCTCAACACCATCATCGGGTAGGTATTATACCTGCGAGGGAAACTGAGCAGTGGGTTAAGTGCACAATCCCATAATCCTTCACTTGGCTGAACAGTGGCCAGTTGTATTCAGGCTTAAAGCTGACTTTACTCACCAGCAGCGAACCAGCCAGCTGTAATGTTAAGCCTGTGAAACCACCAGCATCATCGACTAGCTTTGTCTAAATCTTCAGTTTACCATCACAACCTCAATTTAAAAACAGGCTAGTCGCTCACCTCAAACAAGGCATTTAAGCAGGTATAGGGGCGTTTATGAGGGGGCACTGATCTTGCTTGTATGTTCCTATGGTTTATAGATTTAAATAAAAGTGGGAGGTTTAAAGAAAAAGTTAAGTGGATAACCACGCAGGAAACAATCTTAAAAACAGATGTTCACCCACACGGCCCCCAACCATCTCTCGTTTTTAAATCATTTTGCCTACTTAACTACAATTGCCTGCTCTGCATTTACATACTACAATACAAATGTCAAATCAACGCGGAAACTGGCACAGAAGATAGTTGAATTAAATCTCAAAGAGGTCACAATTTGTTTGTTTCTTTTTTAACTCCTTCTTAGCAGGTGTTTAGAAGCGTTTTGTACAGTCAGCTGCATTATCGTCTTCTTTCGGCAATTTCTATTAAATTGCATGCGGAAATTATGCTACAACAAAATAACTTGTTCAAGGACAGATCCTGAAACAAATGTAGACCGGTAATTTGATGGTCCACATCTGTGATTCACCCATTTCTGTTCGAGAATACGTTCCCTGGATTGGACATTAATTTCCCTGGAGAGACTCCTTTTCAACAGCAGCGACATATTTATATTTACAGCTGCAAACAAGTGAAATATGTCAAATCAAAGTGAAAAAGTAAAAAGCCCAGACAGCTTCATGCTTTTAAAAAAAAACTGGTTTGAAGCTTAGAAGAGCCGGTCTGTGACTACACTAGATTGCATTATAGATGAAGGGGAAAATGTGGGGCGACGTAAATGAATATGGAACACAATCCCTCAACAGGCAAGCCACTAAACTATCAAACTGTTCCAGGAGAGCTGCTTTGGGGACAATTTGTTGGCTGCATGAACAAGGACAGGCTGTTCTTAGCCGTGCAACACATCCATTCATTTTACTACTCTCATTTGATAAACGATGTAAATAATTAGTGATTCCGTATATTCCCATGAAACCTTTAACAGTTAGTCTTCTACACACCCAGGGAAATCTTTAATACAATTTAGAAGTTCACATTTAAAGTATTAAAGCATAGATCCAACATTTTCTCTCTTCACTACTTCACTAGATTAAACTCAAGAATCATTTTAATGTAAAATAGCATGAGGTCATAGATTGCTGTGCACACAAAATGTGAGTCAGTGGTTCATAATCATGTCACATCATGGGATCATCATGTTACTGATGAGTAGTCCAGTCGTGAGAAGCAAGTACTTCCAATTATTGAACCTTATCTGTCTGACACCTAATAGTCAAGTCAATAATACTCAGCTAATCAGTTTCCAGTTACCTACTACAGATAAGGTGAGGAAAACCCTCCACCAGGCATAATTGGGATTTTCTGATACAACTGGAAAGCCTTAATTGGCTCAACCTGTCAATCATTTAGTGCCACTGGTGGCACACAACCTTACTCTAATGGAACTCCTTTTTTTTAAATGACATTTATTTGAAAACATATTTTATTAAATTACATTTCAAATGAACATAAACTATGAAATTTCTGGATTGCAATTTTAAGTTTTGTATTTCCTGTAATATTTTGTTTCAAGATCAGGCTGCTACATTGTCACGTTCATCGTTAGTGCACGCATACATCCGTTATTAGTTAGGAGACCAAATGTGATGGGAAGATAATACACTTTGGTGAAATTTCTGGTTAAAAAATCACTGCACTCGTGGCCCAAAATGGGAAATATTAGGTAGAGAAGTACAGATCAGGAGAAGGTCCTTTTCACCAAATTAGCTCTGGTTCTTGAATCAGTTCCATTCAGAGTTCAACAACAGTGAACAATAAATAATTTTAGCAACAAATCTATGTCCATTGTAATCTGTCGGCCTAAGCCACTGTATTTTATTGTCATAATGATGGCACGAATATTTTCACATGGTGGAAAAAGTCTGACAAACACTGGTTTCGGGTGTATAAACATGTATGAATAGACCTATGGCTTACTAATTTACAAGAAATGACAGCAAAAATCCAGACAATTACCTGAAACCAAGAGAAGTTGAAGCTCAAAAATCCAGACAATTACCTGAAACCAAGAGAAGTTGAAGCTTTCTAGTAGTTTTACACTAAAAATAAAACATACCTTTCAAGTTCAGTTGAGATTATGGCGGGGGAGTACATTTTTCAGAATAACACTACTTTTTTTACTACTATTCCTAGATTCTCATTGCACATTTTGGTAAAAAAGTGGTTGCTGCTGTTCCAACAATTGTGTTTTATCGTGCCCTAGATAGCACTTACTAACTTGCTATTGGTTGGCAGTATCTGCCTGTGCACTCAGGCTAGCTTTCAACCTGACTCCTACCACACAAATGTCAAACTGAGCCTCATGAGTGTATTCTAGGCAGACTTGGCAGAGCCCACGAGCAGCAAAACACAATGGTAAAAGTAATTTCACTGCCTCATGAATTCTGATGCATTGCATGACTGAGCGGCTCACTGCTCATAAACCAAAGTGTTTTCATATCTGAAAACACTTTGGATCAGAGAGTCAGAGATTCACATCTGGTGAAAAATCATCTAATGTATGTGGGTGATGGTTTTGACAGGACTTCAAATGAGCAAAGTTGCATCGTTCCACTTTTACACCCTCCTTTTCATCATGCTTAGATATTTAGCTTGTTCACTAACAGCAATTTGAAGATTCTGCTAACAGCTCACGGTGAAATAATAAAGCCTTTAATTGAATCTGTGATAATCCATTAATTCAATATTGCCAACATGTAAGTGTCTTTCAGGAGACTTTATATTTGAAATGAACGACCAGTGATTTGTTTTTAATGTGTCTGTTTTCCCTAGAAGATATAAGTACGCCAGAGATATTGAAAAAGTCTCCTAATGTCTTGATCATTTTTAGATCACTATTTACCACTAATGGGATGACTAATTCCTTATGTCTTCAAATGGTTTCACAGCACTAATCACTAAGATACATATAAGTTTTTTATTAGCAGTCTGCATTGTCTGATATACGACTTCTGAAGAAAAAAGATGCTGGAACAGGTCATCATGACAAAAACAAACAACCAGCAATCTCTTGACATCTCACTTTGTGAATTCACACACTGGTCTCATTATTTTTTATCATTTCATCCGCTATTCACTATTAATGGTTAAAGCTGTAAATTAGGTGTACACATTGACAGTCAGTGACCTTGTCAGAGTCATCTAGTTCTGCAGTGAAACTCTCTAAGTAGTCTCAAACCTGTAGTAACAAGTTGCAACAGGTACACAAGCTGCACATGCACAAAGCTGTCATATTCCAAAATCTCTGTGCGCTCAGACAGATGAATCCTCTATTATCTTACCCTCCATAAGCTCCAAATGTGAAACTCCTTTTCCTCTGAGGCATCCTGCTAAACGGCTGATGAGACTTTCCAGGTAAGCGCAGGATATCGGAGCAGTTTACAACACGAGGCTAAGGAATAACAGCCATGCCTTCTTCCTGTTTCTATCTCTGTTCTTGTCTCTATGCACCTCTCCTCTCTTTCTACACCTATAACTCTTTCCGTTCTCTCCTCCCTCCTTGTATCAGCCCTCATTGCGTGTGTGTGTGTGTGTGTGTGTGTGGGTGTGTGTTCGGTCTTAGAGTATTTTATGTGTGTACACATCTCGGCCCTCCCTCCTTGTGAGTCCTCTGTGCTCTCTAACTAAGTAGTTCCTATCTCTGCCAGATTAAGAGAAAGGTGCGTCCGGCTGTCCCGTTGTCCTGGAAACAAACAGGATTGTTTCTCAAGCTCTCTGCAGCAGGAAGAGAGCACAAAATACTAATACACATATTTTCTACCTGTGTCCTATGAATGCAACGTCCCCTGCTGTTCAATACTGACAAGCAATTATCATGATAAAAATAATTGCTCAATCAATCATTTTGTCTATTAAAAGGTGCCATATGTAAGATTCTGAAGCATTTTATTTAATGGTTTAACTACCTTTAATTCTAATGGATGAACAGATTTTAATGTAACTTTTTTTTTAAAAGAGCCCCTGGTTGCTTATAAAAGCCTGATTCAGATGTAAAGAACTGAGGATACATTTTCTCCTTTGTCTCTCCATTTCCCTTCAGTGTCATCAGTGTGCAACATTAGCTAATGTTTGTTAACATCAACATACAACTGGCATCCAACATAAACCCTGAATCAAAGCTAACATTACTGTAAAGAAAGTAAGTTAGGTTCAGATACAACTGCAACTGGCCGGTTGGATTGCAAAGCACTATCTGAGGATACTTATAGCAAGCCAGATTACTGCACTATGTATTAAGACAAACAGTGGTGATTTTATAGCAAGCAATAAATAATATAAAGGTACGAAGCAGGGTCAGTTTGGGTGGGTGTCACTAGTCACTTACATTTAAGTTATAATGTGACAGCTTAATCACAGCAGCAACCCTCTGTACTGGAATGCAGCCCATGTTCTGGACGTTCTTCCTACTTTGGGAGAGTTCAGTGATCTGTTCAATGATGAAGTTTGTGCTGGAGTTGTAATGCCACGCCAGGTTGCGTCAGAGATGCATTTGGCCCTCCTCCGTTTGAGTAATATTTCTGTTGTTGGAGTCTCACGTTCTCTGTTTAGAACATGATGATTCAAAACCAGTAAGAGCCAAATAAATACGCAGTATTGGCTGTTCTGTAGATGGAAAGTCATTTCTTAGTTTGCTATCAAATTGCCTGGTTCACGTAATAGATGACAACTCCCAGTGAAGTAGATTTGAACTGAAAATAGGTCGGGTCAAATTATCTAATGTACGCAGTGCTCTCATGTTACTCGACCTATTTCAACCTTGTAATTCAGGCCCTAGATCTGACATTCAAAGATCTTGCTGTGATTACACTTCTTTTGAACTTCCTAGGTAAATCGAATGCAGAGACTTGTCAAAGTGACACCTACATCAGTGTGCATGAAAAGGGATATCTTTGCTGATCTGTTGGCAGAGCACATGTCTGCTTGTAGTCAAACAAGAGAGGGCAATCTTACATCTCCTTTGATATCTTCTCCCTCTTGTCTCCTCTCATTTTCTTTCCTCTCCATTTCACCTCTCTCCCATCCTCCCCCTGCTCTTTCTCTCCTCCGATGGTTTCCCTTCACCTCTGGCTGCCTTATATACTGTTTATTTCAGTACATTACTAAGTTTTCTTCACTTGTCCAGTTCAAGTGCACTGATTGTCCTCTTGTCCCCCTACGCGTCACTGCTAATGTCAGGGTGTCCTGATGACTCCCCAGTCGACCTTTAGTGATTGTATTAGTTCTGACTAGACTCCGGAAAGACATGTGCTATAAATCAAATCAGAAGCTTGGAGGAGAGGACACAGGAATGTGTCATCCACAGTGCCCCTTCAACTCCTTTACTGATTGATATTGATACTGATTGTTTTGCACTGATGCTTTCTATTTCATTATTCTGTACCTCGATTAAAAACTTCCCAATCATCTGTTGTGAAAATAAACCTAAAGGTTTGGGACCAACAATGTCATTGTAAGATAAAGGGACAGAGATACATAAAAAAGCACAACATATGAAAGGAGAATATTGTAGTGTCTGATATATTTAGGTTAGGACCTCAGGGCTAATGTCAAATACATTTGAGGATGAATGCAGCAGCCGTTGAGGTGTTTCAGCTTATTTTGTTTGCTTTGAAGCTGAAACATTAAGATACAATTCAAGTATTTACCCCTATTTGCACAGAGCTAGTATTACCTGAGAACCTTTAGTAGTTTCTAATCATCGCAGATGTCATCTCTGATCTTAATCCGGTGCTAAACTGCTATACCGTAACAGGTCCACCACAAATTACCTACCATAATTCACCAGACACAGGCATCATGTGGATGAATCTGCGTCAAGGTTTGTTGTTTTCTCTGTTTCCCCTCTTGAGAAATATGGAGGCTGCGTTGGCAAAATAAATAGAAGTTTTGACAGCATTTTGGTGCCAATTCATTAAGGCTCATTTTGCTACACAGCATGGAGACCCATTTGCAGAAAGCGCAAGGACAAATCACACGGACGAGATCTCAAAACACAACATGGATGCATGGTAAGGAACTGCTTTCTTTTCTTCCTTCGGTCTTAACAGTTATTATGCAAAAGAACAATGTCAATACATTTCACATACACATTTTCATTTCACCCCTGAAGTCCCATGCCAATGAGGCTTTGTCTTTTATATAGATTTTACACATTTTATCTGTCAACTTTTGTATTTTAATGGAAAAGTATTTGAGTGTACTTTAATGGTATAGCCTCAAGGCAAAGAGAAAAGTGGGCACAAATGGCAGCGTGTCCTTTCCAGTCAGCCGGTGAAATGTCTCTTAACAAAATGATTGTCCATAGACAGACTTCTTCTGACAAATTTGCTAACATCACAGCAGTAACGTATTTCAAGAGCTCTTTTCACCCAGGTTGTCTTCTGTGTCTGTCAAAGATGCCCTTCATAAGGAGAAAAAAAAAAGCTATTCACCCAGAGTGACTTGTGTGAGGCAGGTGAAAGGAAAAAGGCAGTTTGGTGTAATTAGTCTATGTCCACTGGTTTTATTCGGGAGATGCAGCAGACTGGCTAGAGTGCTCTTCTAAAACAGGCCAGCCTTGACTTTGAGGACATGACTGACAACAAGAAGAGGGGGCCAGTAATGGGAAGCTGCCCTCTGTGAGATTGGGTTCAAACGCAGCAGTGGATAAATACTTTACTAACAGATCAACTCAGAGTCAGAGACAGTTACAACACAAAGTAAAGAAGTTTGTTACCAAGATACTGCAGCTAGAAAAAAATGATACATTTGCTTTTAGGAGGTATCAAAAAGATGAAGAGTGACATCGTAATTGCATAGAAAGAACTGTTCAATAACAAACTATGTAACTTTAGTAGAAGGTAGAAGAATTTCAGCATTGATTTTCTTGCAGTTTTTGTTTGGAGAAAGCAAAACAAAACAGACAAAAATAAAGAAGGCTTATAATATAATAGTCTTGTAGTTCAAGTTGCAGTTGACATCTCTGAACATACAACAGATGTCTTGATCCACAAACACATCCTGCTATCCAAACATCTACACTCTCTTCAGTTGATAAAAGTCAGTAAAGATTTAAGTGCAGTAACAGCCCTTTTTATGTGAGTCTTATGGGATAATAATAAGCTATTACATAGTTAGAGTACAGTCCCTTCCCTGTGGGACCAGCAAAGCGGGACACAGGCACATAAAATATTTACCAGCTATGCGCACAACTACACCCCTGACGAGATCGCGAGGACAACAGGCTCTGCCTCAGTGGCCTGAAATGCCCATAAACATATTTTCAAGTCCTTTTTGTCAAGTTTTCTTCTTTAATTTAAGTGTGATGTCTCTGAAGTAACGGGCTAACAGTTCAGTCCAGCGTCACATAATCATCAGTAGGAAATAAAATTAAAAGTAATGACTCATTAACTGTCTTTTGAAGGTCGTTTAAGAGCATTCACAAAATTTCGAAAAATTTTCACCATTTCCTGAGAAGCTGAATAACAAACACACTCAGTGTATTCAGGGTTTCATGCAAGGATCGCAAACAGGAAGCCATGTGAAAAGAAGGCAAAAGAATAATTAAGTTGTCTTGGAGCAACACTACCCCTCGCTGTTAGCCAGAGGAATTACTTTTCTATCCTACCAAACTGCTGAGTATCTCAGGGGCTGTTTGAGAGCTCTGTTTGACACAGACAACTTTGAATTTTAAGCAGATAGTCTCTGTTGCCTTTCAAGCAACAGAGCATGCCGCCCATGATGAGTTTCACAGCAGAGAGAACTGAGAGCAAGAGCGGGAGAGTCACACTAGACCATGAACAAAGAATTAAGATTTTATCTCCTTTTATCTTCATGACACTGTCCATTATTCCATTTCAGGTTGTGCACACGTTACTGGTCAGTAGAGTTATAAGGTTATGGAGCAGAACGAGGCTCTGCAGAGGCAGCCACTGTTCCGTAACCAAATGCAACAAATGAGATTCTCTCTCTCTCTCTCTCTCTGCCACAAATTGCAAGAGTGAGATTATCTGGGGTGCTGACATTGTATAACTCGCTCATCAAAGACGGACAGATTCCAGCAGGAACTCGGGAGACTATTCTTGTCCTCCATCACCCAGCCCCTCTAGATCTGAATGTCATGAATTTCACAACTCCTCTCTAGGCCATGATAACAAACGAGGAGGAGGGAAGTCGGGGGGACAAAAAAATTAACAAGATAAAGGCAAAAGAGACAGCGGAGAACAAAAAGAGGGAGTGTGTCTGAGACAGGCGACAGGAGTGTGGACATATAACGCATGATCAGGCATGACAGGACCCAGTTACCTTTGTTTCTATTTTATCTGTCTTCATGCATAATATGTTGTAGAAGAGACAAAAGGAGATACGAAGACACAAATCACATCAACAGAGTGGGAGAATCTGTGAATGTCCCTAGGGCAATGTAGAGTGAGGACACAGCGTGGCAATTTACAGCGCTGCCACACACACACACACACACACACAAAATCCCACCGAAAAACCCAGCAGGACACATAACTCACTCTCTGGGGTGAAGACCAGGAGCAGAAGCCCATTAGAAGAAATGAAAAGGAGATGCAGAGAGTAGAAGAGGAGAGGGAGAGAGAAACTATTATTTCTCATGTAACAACAGTCAAACCGGAGGAGAAAACCCCATGGGCCACGGCCTTGGATTAATGACTTTGCAGACAGAGGAGTAGCAGAGAGTCAGTTAGGGGCTGACTGATTTATCCACACGAGAAGGCAAGACAGGGACTGAGAGGAGGCAGGGAGCAGTTTCTAATCATGCAGCCTCATCAAAATAATCACTCAGTCAGACCTGAGGGCCTGTTCACTGTCAACAACCTCGATCTTAACCTGTAATGGCTGTTTGGAGCTGTTTCTCAGCATCTGCCATCAGATTTAAAAGTTTTTAAACCTTAAGAAACTTTTTTTTCGCACACTTCAACAAGACGTGGTGGTGGAGGTTTTTAATACAAAGCTATCAATCCAAGAGGAAGTTTTCACTCACATCATCTCCAAGTTCCCAAAATACTGAACTCCTAAAATAAATAAAGATTTATATATAAATGGTATACTATTAAGATAGAGGAACAGTAGCTAAATACCGTATGTTCTTTTTTTTTTTTTTAAAAGGGTTAAATAATGGGCTTAGATTTGTTAATAAACTCAATATTCTCTTGTTTGTTCTGTCGGTCAGACAAAAGGACAAAGGGAAGATGCATCTGGTGATATCTGTATCTTCCAGGATGTTTTTGGACAAATGCTTAATCAATTAATAGCTACTTTGAAAGAGTTATTTGAATTCATAATTCCTCCTCTCTGTTATGGAATTTTCTATCCTTAGGTTACACAGGATCACATGTGGGCCTTGCAGTAGCAATTGTTTGGCTTTGTTTGAGAACAGCACCTATCTCAATGTTGTGGTGACCAGGGTAGGGGTTTAAAGTCTGACTACCAGCATGAGTTTGGCAGAATGTGAGACCAACTCAGGCACTCCTGATGTACTTTGAGAGTGTCTCTAATTATCCCTTGTCAGTAAATATTACAGCATATGGCTGCCTATGGTGTCATAGGCTCCTGAACACTTTCTTCTTTCCTGAACTCACCATTGATCATTGATTTCAGCAATGACTGACATTAGCTTTAGATTTTTGCATGAAACATAGACTGTATATGTTGTTCCTCATCTATTCAACTGGAGTCACTTCAGGACCAGTGTGGAAAAGAGGAATAAAACCATAACAGCGACTGATTACTCTTATAACATTTTGCTGTGTGAGAGCTGTTTTGTGACAAGCTTGAAAAATCTGAAACTCTGAGCCTGTACTTTCTATTTTTTTTTTCTGTTGATTTGTTTTTTTATTCTAATGAAAGTGAACTAAAAAAAAATAAAAGTGTAGTAGCACCCACTGGGCAACAAAAGGATGTTTGGATGTTTGTCTTTGCTATGCTCAAGAGATGGAATTCACTGTGAACAAACCAAACAAATTATGAGCAATTTAAAAATCAACAACGTCTCCCATTTAATAAAGATGTTGAGAGACTGTGACCAGCCTGCTTGACAGGAAGCCATCTCATACAGAGCATGGATGGTGCTGTCTCCCGGCAACAACAGTACTCTTAAGACAATGAACTGTATTGTGCAGTTGAAGTCTGAATTGCTGAAAGCAAAGAGCTGCAAGCTTTCAGCACCACGGAGAGCGGCAGCAGAACGTTTCATTTATACTGCAGACCATGAAGTGGATCATTGTAAACCGATAACATGGGGCAGGATTGTACTATTTTTTTTGTACTATTTATTTGTGATTGAAATATCTGTCATAATAAATTAGAGGGAATTATACAACAGTTAGTTCTGACCAACTAATTTGACTGGACATGAGGCAATCAATGAGTGCTGATATCACAACATCACTGGGACAACACTTCACTCCACTTCACAGGTGTTCAGTTGTAACAGTTGTTATCCATCTTAAATTGTAACAAACTTTGCAAACTTTGAACAGTTTTCCACAAATTACACTTGACTTAAATTGTGAATGGTTGTCAGAAGAGGACGAAGGGAAGGAAAGAAGACCGGATACATCAGCCTAAACCGGGTGTTCTCAAATCACATACTGTAGGCACGACGTCGCAGTGATATAAAATCTATAAAATGTTGAACAAAACATCTTTTTATTTTATGTAATACTAAAAGCCACAATACATTCTAGTAATTCCAGTCCATATTTTTTTAGATTTTTGATTTAGTTTTCAAACATACATCTCAAGAATTTGTTTTGCAAATTCGGTTAGAAGGGACATTACTGAATAACAACTATATCCTTGGGAGGGCCAGGTAGCGTACCAAAACTAAACTAAGCTAAACTGTTATACGGTAACATGCCAAATCAAAACAATGAGCTGAAACATGTCATAAAGCTCCTTAGAGCTAAGACAGATGATAATGGGCAACTCTTTTCAGTAGTCATGTAGTCATTACAACCTTGAAATATCCCTGAGTAAACCATCTGCAACAGTGAAGGTGAGGGAATTTCATGTGTTGAACAGAGTCTCAGTGTGCAGTGTGATGTCATACCGCTCCACAGCTTTTGACTTTAGATGCAACATCAAAGGACAAAAAAGGATCTTTCATTTGCCTTTGGTCCCATCATGGCATTTCACAAAATCTGACGGCAGTGGCACTGCCCAATCCCTGCTGTGGCTCTGACCCTTTGAGGGCACCCAACTCTTGCTGGGAATTGTTAAGCTTCCTCCTGTGAGGAGACGACTTGCTGTGACACACTCTCTTGGACAACTAGACATTTGTAATCAGTATTGCTCTAACAGGACCACGGATGTACTGTACGTCACCCAGAGCATCTGAATAAAAAGCCACCTATAGAAGTTCCTGTAGAAGTGTCTTCTTTCTATGTTGTGGTGGAAACGATTTGTTATAGCAGATTGGATGCACAAACTTGACAAATTAAATCCACTCTATTGCACAAATAAATGTGATTTCACTCAATAAATATGGGGGAAATCATTCTCAAATTTCAACACTTGCAACATTTCACTGGTCAGAAATGTCTAATGACAGACGGCCCAGTGCCAGCTGTTATGAATAACTCAAAAACACAGATGTCCATCTGGACCCTATATGATAAAGCAACATAGGATATTCTAGCCCTTTATATCACTCAAGTCTAATCCTAAACTTAAAGCTGCTTTATCAGTTTCTGTCCAGAAATAGCACTCAAACTGCACAACTGGTGTTAGAAATCCTTTAACGCACACATGCTTGCATGTGTACAGAGGGAGATGATGTGGACTGGGTCTGGGACTGAGATCTGGCTAGAAATGCAAGGCCACATTAAAGACAAGGGGAGGAAAAATGCAAAATTAAATTAAATTCAAAGTCTCCTTGTTGACTGGAATAAAAGAGCAGTCTGGTCATAGTAGCGGTGCACTGATTTGACTGGCTCCATGCATGGAGGTAATGTCAAGTCTGGAATACTTATCTACAGGCATTTATAAATATTGCAACAGCATATGAGCACACGTTGTCGGTATAATAGATCCCACAAAGAATCAATATGCAAGTGAGCTGAGCTGTGGCAGTTTGCTATTAAGCACTGAAATCCTAAGAGTATTGTACTAAATGCTCACATGGTTTTATTCACACTTGTTTGGTAAGACACTGCTGTTCTTTACAGAACTCTGATAATCATATCCTTTTCTGTGGGGTATCCCAAGGCTGTGTCTAAGGACCACTACTTTTTTTGGTACATGCTCCTACTTGGCAACATCGTCTGTCATGTGAATGGAAATTTGCATTTCTATGCCAATGACAGCCAGATTTGCATACTCATCCTGCCTGGAGCAACAAGTACAGTTTGCCCATTTCTAAAACAGTCAGATGCAGAAATTCTTATTTATGCATTCATCTCATCTAGACTTGACTATTGTAACTTTCATAACATAGCTGCTATTCTTTTACAAAAAACAAATAATTGAAAACACAATGCTGGTTCTATTCTCGCTTCATTGGCTCCCTATTTCAGCTATGTTAAACAACAAACTACCACTACTCACACTTCAGACACTTTACATTCCCAACACAACACGTAGGCTGCATCTTATTCCATCTCATTCTTCCAAAGATTAAAAATATATAGAAAATGTGTGACCGGGGTGTCGGAGGGAGATGCAACTTGAAAAACGCTAGAAATAACTCCCACACGTTGTCTCACTTACTCCTGAAAAAATTTATTATTTTCTCAGGAATAAGCAAGACAGTTCTTTGGTGTTTTCCCACAATTAATAAGAAACCAAAGACTTGGGTTTTTTCTCACCCTGCTTCACTGCTGTGAAAAACCTTGTGTTAGTGAAGCAAACATTACAGAGATTCTGAAATTAAGACTAAAAATCTAAAATCTAACATTTACTACCTTGTTTTATAGTAATTTCTCTTCCTGTCCTTGTTTGTCAAGTGACACTATGTGATCTTGTATAAACCTACATGTAACAAAGTTTGAAAAATAATAACTTCATACTCCCAACAGAGATCTTTTTCCTTTTGCCCTGCCAAGAGAGGTCAGGGTGTCACCGTACATGTCTGTGATTTAACAACCTTCTCGAGGTATTTGCTTTAACTTACCCTTATCACATTTACCTTGGTATTTACCCTCCAGTGGACTCCATGCTGCCACTTAAATAAACATTATTCAAGAAACTCAAGTGAATACTCTGAGATAGAGATTCCTCAAATAAGACAGAGCAGGTCAAGACTTTGTGGACACCTATCTTGATCAGAATACATTATGATTAGGAATGTCCATTTCAGTTCATTGTGCCTTCAATAGGCACCCATTAACAATAGCAAAACAGCAAATTTTTAAGAAAACACAAAATAGAGATAGCTGCCATTGAGGTCCCGTATCTCTACTGCCCTATGACAAGCAGGCCAGAGAGGCTCTGAGGAAGGACTACACTGGACGGATATTACCTACCAAAGAAGATTGTGGTGTGACATTTATATGAGAAGAGAGGATTTGCACATAGGACTGTATCTCCCAGTCAGCACTGATGAAGTGGCACATAGTTTCATGACAGATGCAATGCAATTCACAGTGCACTCGCTGTGGACAAAGTCGAACCTGGTTCAACCTGGTTGAACACAGCGGTGCGCAATGCTTTGCCCGAGGCAGTGAAAAACTACTGAGGCACGGTGCAAGCCATTGAAAATAATGGATTTCAGAACACAGTGCTGTTGTTGCTGTGATGTGTCTGGACAGCCATTCGCTGTTTTGTTCAGTAGACAGTAGGGTCTCTGCCCTGGCTAGCTTAACATGTTTAATATGCATAGTTTGAGGTACTATATTAATGTTAGTCCTTTGAACCTCTCACCTTTTAACTTACTGCACTGAGTGGCAGCACATCCGCTCAGGGAGAATTAGACCAAGTGATCTTTGGCTGTAAGCCATCCTCAGACATGGCAGCTGGATGCTACTAAAATTAGCAGTAATTAGCATTACACAGTGAGTTTGCTGCTTTTCCTGGAAGAGAGGGTCGCACGCCACGTTTAGCACGCATCATCTTTCACATCTGACAGCTGGCAGGAAGGTGTGTGCTCTTAAAACCATGAACCAACATGAGTAACCAATCAAAAATATTCATGGTAGTTAACCAATTAACATTAAACAGTTGACATCCCTAATTATGATCGTTTGGGATTTCTCATATCTTTCCATGTTGAAGAAAATCCAATATACAAAAGTAAGTTGAGTAGACTTATAGTATTTGCTTGCTAAAGGACAGTGCATTTAATTTCAAATGCTTCACTTACTATTTGGACTTAAACCCTTGGCACTGTGGAGCTGGCCACTTGTGTAATGCACGTTACGATGCTACATATCCCCAGGGGAAGTCAAGCAGAGTCTCTAAGTAACTCGTTAAACAGATCCAGCGTCTTGTTCAAGGACACTTCAGCAGAAGAGATATGACAAATGGAGGGACTTATCCATGCTCCCGGCCACCTTACTTCCCAACTAATCCTTCTAGGAGGCAGGAGACATGCCGTTTTCAAATGATGACTATTCCTCTCCACAGTATTGGTATAATTAGATCAATTTTTCTTCGATTTTTTCCATTTCTTTGCATTTACTTATCATGTAGCTCATGATAATGCAAGATTCTGCAACCTGCCTATCAGGAAAGCACTGAAAGATAATCCATGAAACTAAAACGAGTGTAATTTTCGGAGCAGGCAATAGTCCTCAAAGAAGCCATAACACTGCACAGTGGAGCCTGTAATGAGTTTAACTCAGAGTCATGGAAGGGCCCTGTGGGCTGCAATACTGGTAAATTATCGGAGTGATCCCATTCAGTACCACAAGGCTTTATTAAACATTGTCGCGGAGAAGTGGAGTTTTATTGTCAGGGGCACAATGGGCACATTTTGGTTAAAATAAGAATAAGATAGCTTATGGCTGAACAAAGAATTTCCAAGAGGGATTTTCTATAATTACTTTTCACTCAAAGACTAAGAAATCTGATCCGTGATGATGGTGTAATCTGACAATTTTATGACTGACAGTAACTATCAAAAGAACAGTGATGTATTACGTGACTATTCTGAAGATAAACAATATATAGATGATTATTTTAGAGCAAGCAGAGCGTATGTATGTGTGCAGATGAGAAAGCCTGTGAAGAGAAGACATCTGTGTGAATTATAAGAGAAAATCAATATTAATGATGAGATAAAAGTGAAACACAGACACTTCATCTTGTTTGAACATTTCTAATCACCCCTTGCTAAGTCATAGCACAACCAAGATTTCTAACAACCAGACTGCACTTCAAAAACACATCCTGCAGCGATTTCAGAGCTCACTGCATATACGTAAACAGCCGCAATAGTTAGAACACAGAGAGCACTGCAGCCTGAGCAGGAAATGTAATGACTTGTTCATTCTATGCACAGTCTCCAAAAAGCTACTTAACTTGTGACTTCACTATATAGGGTAAAAGTTTTGTACTACGAGATTTTACTTCTCCATTATGCACATTTTGTGCACACTGTACTCTGAAGGTTTATATTGTCTGCTGGCTGTCTGTCTAATACAATGGTCTCTTTGCATTGTATAGACTCTAGGTCAATTTATGTTTATGAAAGGTGACTGTTAGAGTGAGTCATGCCAAGTGTGACCACAGGAGAAGCATACATTTCTGAATGAATATAGAAATGCAAAGGCCGGCACAGTAGTGCAGTGGTCAGCACTGCCGCCTCACAGAACGCCGGGGTCTTTTTGTGTTTGCATATTCGCCATGTATGTATCAGTTCTCTCCAGGTAGCTTCCTCCACAGACAGTGGACATGCAGTTATTAGGTTAATTGGTGACTCTAAACTGCTCTTGGTGTGAATGTGAGTGTGGATGGTTGTTATTATTGGATGCTTTTTATAGCTTATGTTCAACAGAAAATCACTATTGTTGTTTGACTGTTTACGATTGCACTTCAACATTGCCATTGGATCAATGAGAAGCCATTGTCAGGCTCACTTCATAATGCATCGCAGACAAACTTGTGGTTGGGAATGGTTCATAAATTGATACTGTCAGAGAGAGTTATTCAATAAACTGATCCCAAACATTACCCAAAGCTACCAGCTACTATGTAGAGATAAAGTGTTGAAAAATAATGAATGAAACTATGTGGCAAGGAAAGCTTGGAGAGAAACTGACAGATGGCACAAGTCTAGACCGGAAAGCATCTTTTACTTACATGCCACAATAGGCAAAGCCTGATGAGTAAATCATTTTTTAACTGGTGCCATACAGTATATTCACTCAATCAGTCAGACTGTGATTTGATTTATTTGTATTGCACTTACACATAACACAAAGTGCTTCACACCATGAAATAACCCCCCTCCTATCCACACGTATAATAAATTATTATATAAATAAAACAGTCAATAACAACAGCACTCAATAAAAGCACAAACGCTGTCTCATCTGTTTGTGGTGGAGGCAGGATTTCAAAAAGATAAAAACTGTAAATAAGAAAAGCATACAAAATAATATAACGTCTGTGTGTGTGTGTGTGTGTGTGTGCGTCACTGGGCATGGCCTCTGCCTTTTTACCTTCACCACCTAGGGCTCATCATCGAATCATTAGTGCAGTATATAGCCCGAGTTCAACCTTTCCGACCCCACCTTATCGCTCAGGCTCCCTTCGGTGACAGCACTATGGCTAAACCTGGTGCTCTTTGTGTCTTCTCCAGTTTTTTTTTTTTTTGCTAACCCTGATCTCTCAGCCTCAGCACCCTGCCAGCCACTTACCTGGCAGGTCCAGCCCTGCCTCATTATCACTCCCATTTTTGGAAATAAGCCACCACCAGCCTCGCACTGTTTGGATCTCCTCACTACCTGATGTCCCTTGTACTATTCATCCATCTGGCTATGTTTTCTAAACCTTTTTGAACCTTACTCAGTCCCTGATTACGTTTACACTTGGGTCCACTCAATATTCTGCATAACAGACAAAGTAAAAGTGAAGTTAAAAACAAAAAAACATGTCAGACTAAAAAGATAAAACATAGGTCTTGAGTTTGCTGCCAAAACGTGTCAGGGTGGCATGTTTACTTTGAGCGGAGGGCACACACACTGAGCAACGGGATGTTCTGAGAGACATTTACAAAAAGTGAACTGTTTCAGTGGGAAATGGTGAACATGATGCACCCACTCAGCAGAATATTGTCTTCTGCACAGTGAAGAGACTCACTGAGCTGTAAAGCCAGCAGTGACAGTGTTGACAAATTGGACTGTGTGCTTCTTCATTCACACAATGGTGCCATTTTTAGCTGTGTGTTTCCTGACACTGGATTCCAAAGTCCCTGAAAAATACAAGCGACAAAGGTAACCCTGCACCGAAGAATGTAGCTACAGAACATGCAACATGGCACCGTCCTGTCTGGCTCATCTGTCATTTCAGACTGCTAACACTGTGTCCTGCATCATTCCATGACCCAAAGTTCAGAACTTGATTTCCTCACAGCTGGGATCAAAATCAACCTACCGCTGGCAGGTGTACACCAAGAAGACCACAGTCAGCAAATAAAACATAAAAACAAGTCAGATGGAACAGTGTTGGGTGTACTGTATTATCAGAGTCATAACCTTGCACATAAGAGCCCTCAGAGAACACCACAGAGCGTGAAACAGCTGCACGGTAAATCATCAATATATATGTTAGTCAATTATCATATCATACGCACCTGACCTTGCTGTTTGTATGCATTCTGGCCATGTCTGTTACGTCTGAACAGGTTTTTTTCAGAAATGTAGAAGATATTTCAACAACACAGAAAGTGCTGTCACGTCAGCTAATAGTTTAATTTCCTAATATGATAATAGAATATCAACGTTTGCTCACTTGTTCACTTTCCTAGTGACCTTGTCTTTGTTTATTTCTGCATTTTGTATTTGTCTTACAGAATACTTGTATTTCTGTAAAAACAATGTTTGTTTTGTTGTCGCGAGGGTTTTGCATGGTATGTAGACAACTGGAAAGGTATTGGAGAGTGTGACAGAAATCTTAGATTTGAGTCAGAGATATGTGATTTGGGGGGGGGTGATTTTTTTATGTTGTATCTTAAATCACAATTTGCTTCAAGGTTCTTTACAATCTGAACAACATTCAGATAAGGAAAAACTACCCTAAAAAAACACTGTGAACAGAGGGAAAACATGGAAGAAACCTTAGCAATGGCAACAGAGGAGGGATAGACAGAGATACAGTTGATGTCGTGTTCAGAATTCTGGGTTTGTCGTTAATAATAAGAGAGTGCCTGGCTGTAGTTGTTTCAAACACCTGAGCTGGGCTCACAGGTTGGTCCGATTAAAAATCATTGGTTGATCCAGCAATTCAGTTGAAGGAATGCTATGATATGAAACATTTGATGAGTAAATACCAGAAAAAACTTGATTGTTGATAGAAAAACATTCAACGTTTATTGCCCAACCCCAACTGTATTTGCGTTTGTCCAAAATGAAGGTTAAATTAAGGTTTTACTACAGTCCTTAATTCATCCATCCACAGTGTTGCTGGAGCCTATAGTCACTAATTCTTTAAGGTCTAATTAAAATATTTATCTACTGCATGTTGAGCTTATTTATAATGACTTTTATGGTTCCGGCTGGTTTGGGGGTGATTTTCTGTCTGGTCAGTGGTGACAGGGAGATTTTAAAAGACAGATCCAACATTCACCTGAGGGTATCCTCCACACTGTTTTAAAAAGACCAAAAGAAACCTGACATAACACAGGCTTGGCATTCTTCACATTGTACAGTTTCTGCATTCTGAAACCCGAGCTGACAGTACAACTCATGAATTATTCAAGTTGAAGAGCACAGGCAACCAACACAGACTGTTCTCTTGTTTACTGAAGTGGCTTGCACTACTCTGACTGTCGATAATGCAAAGATAGAGGCACTCGACTGTAGTATTGGAAATAATGTGGAACTTGAAAAGCTGTCAAAGCTTTGCACACAGTTCATGACTGCAACGCAGGTTGGAGTCAAGACAAGAGACAAGACTGACAGTTGGGGTTATGGCTGTCTTTCCCCATGTCTCATACACATAAACAAGTGGCCTACCTGTGTATTCTTAGAGCCTGAATGACAGAACAGATATAAATTAAAAAGTCAATATCATTTCTAAATCAACAGATATAAATCAAACACCAAGGTCTCATCTCAAAAAAATTGGCTTGTCTGTCTTTACACAGTATTTTTCTCCTCCATTGCAGAGTGTTTTGCTTAGATATTTCCTGAAAAACCCGACCATAGCTAGAATACAGAAGGAAACTGAGTTCATTCTTCTACTGGAAACTGAAAATGGCCAAACTGAGAGTTACAAAGAGAAATGGGATAGGCCATAGATGAGATGTACTCAGGGGAGTTCAGCTGCATTGTAAATAAGCACTGCCACTTGATGAAGAAACACAAAAGGAGCTTGACACTTTTAATGCACTCCACCGAGCCTTTTATAAACATCTTGGCAATATGTTTTAAGTCTTGGCTCATATACAAAAGCCATTTTAGAAATTAATGAGATGGTGTGTGTGTGATAAAAGGCCTACTAAAACCTCAGTCTCCAGACAAATGCAATGCAGAAAGGTTTAGACCGCGTTTCCACCCTAATTAACCGCCAAACAGGTCTATAATTAAAAGACAGTGCAGTAAAACATCTAAAAACCTCACATCTTTGTCAAAGTAATTCCAGCATTGAAGCACAGTCTGTATGAAGACAGCAGGGTATAAAAGGGCTACATTCTGCTGCCTTCATCTTTTCCTGACTCCATGCGGAGGCAATAATCCTTCAAAACTGCGGTCACACCCATCTCAAACACCACAGGAAGTGACCTGGAGCGCTCATAGCACATGGCAGCTTGCCATACACAAAGTGGCAATAAAACATGTGGCTTTTTTCTCTTCACAGCTTTTTTTTTTTTTCTTCCCGCCGGGTAGGTGTCCACATATTCTATTTTCACTCTTGCTGTCATTCTGATGTTGTTGATGTGATCACAGTAATGATATGTGTAAATGATTGTTGACCTACCTGTAAGCTGCCAAGTTTTATGTTCTGCCTGTCAGCTGTTCCTGTGGAAAAAGAAAAAAGGTGTATGTAAATTAATTATGAAAAAACTATGGAAATATATTATATACTATAATATATACATTTTCACTGACAGCAGACAGCAGCACATTAAATGAACTGACGTATTCCATTTTCCATGAAGCACATGTTTTAGCCACAGCTGAATGAACTTATCCATCACCGAGCAGATTGCTTGGCTGAAACTACCCATTTTGTAACAATTAATGGCATAATAATTTGTCAGTATGATATACAGTGAATCACCTTATGTGCCTCATTGAAAGCATGACTATAGTTTGCATTTGGCTTGAATTTGACTGATTTGTTGACTTAAATATGACACACAACCCACACACAGTTCTGTGTACACTGAATTTAACTGGCAGCTGCAGGAATACACATCATGAATATCAATTATTACTAAAGTGGAGCTGTGAAAATTAGCAGGGCGGTTCTATTGTGTAGGTTAATGAAAACTCAGACAGCCGTTTTTAACTGTAGGGTTAATGCCAGTACTAAGCCACCATGACAATTCTGTCCTTCAGCCTGAATAATAAATTGAAAATGTGTGTGTGGGCCCATATGATAGGTTGAAAATATGCATGAAACATTGAATTTATTAAAAGAGAAACAGCAAGTAAATATGGACAAAGCATAACAAATTATTTTTTCCAAAACATTGTATTTATGTTCGAGTCGTTTTGCTTTGCGAATCATTTGAAATAGCATGCTATATTTATATCATATCTCAAACGTTGATAAGTTAAGAGTCCCTCTTTATTGAATATGGATAATGTAACAGCCATGGTATAGTTTCTTTTATCTTGGAGGCATGAACCTGACCTGAAGGTGATGCTATATTGGAGATTTTATTTTGAAATTAGCCTGTTGTATCAGTATATTTGAGAAGCTTGTCTGAATGTAATCTGATGTTAATTAGCTGTTTTTTGCTAACACAATCTTCCGCCTCTTCATCATTACATTAAACACATGCAGTCCTTTACTTCTCTTGATGACTTTCATTGTGAAACATCTGTAGAATGTATTGACTTTGAATACCAGCTAGTAATATTCTCTGTTTTTCTCAATATCAACAAATCCCATAAAATATTGCTACTGGTGTAAATGCAGATTAAATTAGGCCCGATTCAGACCAAATCCGGTGCTGCAGCATAAATGTTTTTCCATTCATTTGAATCGGGGTAGTGCATTTTGGTTGTGCAGGCCACTGGGAGTGCTGGAAAACACAGCGACCTGAAGTCGAAGTTGAGGCAGATATAACTTTTGGAGCAACATAACCCAACATAACCCCACTCCCACACACTGCCATACAACCCTGCAGTGATTCATCCCAACGTCTAATTTGATCTTTAGTCCCCAACAAATACAGACTTTTCCTGTTTGAGTAACATTTGCTAAAGACACTGTCCAGCTATTTTAGGAGAATACTTTGACTTTGTCTTTTTTATACCACAGCAATTATTTTAGACCTTGCCATTATAGCAGCATTTATTTTAGTATACACAATTACCTGGCAAAGACGAGAAGTTTGACAGTTTTAGGAGGTAGCGAATAATATCATCATCTAAAGCCAGAGAAGTGACGAAAGCTCTCGGGACACAGTTTGCCAAATTGTCTGGCCTCATACTGGCCAGCTCGGTCAATTACCGCTGGACAATTTTCCAGACTACATTCCTGCAGCAAACATGTACACCTTAGACAAGTCAACAGTTCATCACAGGGCTGACAGATAGAGACAAACAACCATTCGCGCTCATGTTTACACCTGCAGGCAACTTAGAGTCACCAACCGGCATGTCTTCGGACTTTGGGAGGAAGCTGGAGTAGGTGAAGAGAACCGACTCAGACACAGGGCCCAGCTGGCTGGCTAAAATAACTCATATTTCATTAAATTATTCACTGACACTGTATTTCCCTCATGCAACAACACCTCACGTCCTAGGCCTTTCAGTGTCAGTCAGCAGAGGCATTATCATTATCATAGTATCACGTATTTGACACACTAATCCTAATTAACAGTAAGAGGTGGGGCCAATCAGCCAGTCCAGTTATCTTATCTTATAATCTTAATTTACCTGTTCCGTTAAGGAGAAAATTTAAAAGGAATGAACCTAATTTATTCAACCCCGACTGCAATCACAGTGTCTTGACGTGAGCGATAATGCATCTGATCTGATACAGCACGCTTTCAGGTGAACGAAGGAGCATGATAAATGATTTAAATATGAATTGTGTGAACATAAAGGAGAATACAAATTGAATAATAAAAGGCAAGCAAATCCAGATGACTGTGACTACAGAGGACGAGAGATGCTGCGACAACCTTGATGTTTTTTTCAGAAATCTGCATTCACTCCCCTGAGCTCCGGTATCAAGCAGCTTGCAGAAGACAAACATAGATCATGCAGTGTGGTTGAAACAGGGGAGTTGCAGGCAATCAATATAAACAAAAATATTGCCTTCCTACCTACATATTTACATACATCTGGGGGCGTTGCATAAGCAGCTCACCTCCACACGCTGTTAAAATAGCTTCTTATTGGATTTCACCGTCAGCTATAACATGGGAAAAATGAAAACATGCATTGGCAACATCTAACACTTGGTAGTTGTCGTTTACAGAGAAAATCAAGAGTCTCGCTTATGTACGAAAGTTTGGTTTATTTCTTTTTTTAATTATTAACACTGTCTGCTTTAATGGAGAGAAGAGCGAACATCTGAGTGTCTGCGAGAGATTTCCTTTGGCAAACAAACTTGGAACTCAATCAAAGCGGATGTGTTAAAAATTCATGCTCACAGGTGTAGCTGTCTGCGTTAAAGAGATTCAGGTATCTCAAAGCAAAATGACATTCAACACAGTGTCTAACGCAGCAAGTAATTACTCAGTGTGAGGAATGAAGCATTTCTCACTCTGTGCTACACCTGTCAGGTGTTTGGCGTAATGTCTGAGATTCCCTTTAAAGTGTCATTCACTGCAAGATCCGGCATCATCTATTGAGGTAAACACTGCAAAAGTTGAAACAATGCTCTCGGTTTTCTTGTACTTACTATAAAAATAAGTCTCCTGGCAATTCGGCCAGACAGCAGGGTCAATACAGTAAGCCTTCTCTAAAGTTATGACACACAAGACACAAATAAAAACCCAGCGGTACTAACACAACACCCATAATAAAGCACAGAGCTCTTAGAAAGAGTCTAGCTTACCAGAAAGCTGCTCCCATCCCTCTCACAGAGGGACATCTCCACGTATCGAAGCGGTATGTGTGCAACTGTCTCTCTGACAAGAGTAAACCAAAAGCTCTGACACTGTTGAGAACAAAATAAAAAACAATACACAAAGCTAACAAGCTGCAATGTGTCGAAAAATACTGGATTACTGCATATATGCTGCTGTTAAGACACTGGATTGGCTTAATTAGAATAGAAAAAGCCTCTCAAATGATTGATTTGATATGTTATTTGATAAAAGATTTTTGATACTAGTCTTTGTCTAACGTCCCCTGAGGATTGACAAAATGGAACAATAACAGAAATAAAAACACGTCAGAGGCAGATGTCTCAGAGAGCTGTAGGCGGGGAAAACATTTGGAGGATGAGAGGGAGAAACAATGAGTAGCCAGGAGGTAGAAAATAAAAACGTGAAACATGTTGAAGTAAACAAAGTCACTGGTCATATACGGAGAATAAAAGACCTGAGGGATATGTTTTTGTGGAGCAATGACTCAAAGAAAGTGACTGTAGGGAATTTGAAAAATTGATACAGCTCAGGTTTATTTCATAGGATTTTAAAAGCAAACAGGTTTTTGTGCTTCATAAAGACATATGTTATATGACAAAAGAAAAAAAAAAAAACAGTTTATAGCCAATGAGTTAAAAAGGATCTTAAGTTGCATCTGAAAAGCATCAACAGCCTCCAGGAGTCTGGAGGCAGGAGCTGCCACAGGTGACTCGCTCTCTCCCCAGCCAAAGTGGGAGGCTCTGAGGGGTCTGGTGGTGCTGTCAGGTGAAAAGTTATATTTAGTAGGAGACTGTGGAGAGATTTATAGACAATGAAAATAATTTTAAGTTGATCTTGAAGTGAAGAGAGAGCCAGTGTAAGGATGCAAAGATGTGATGTGGTCACCGTTCTTGGATCTTGCTTTAGTTTTAGATCCTATTGCTCAAGATAACATTTTAATCATGAAACGGGCTTGTGTAGGACCCAAATGCAGCACAACAGCAAGGGATACTTAGTAAGGTTCTTTATTGAGGAACTCACAGCAGGCGATATGGCAGGTGAGAGAGAGGGAATAAGTCCTGAGTTCAATCGGAGAGTCTGTGGCAACGAACTGGAGCAGGGGGACAGACTGCCCGGGGAAACCTCCAAACAGCCAGGGAAACAGGCAGACAGACACCAGAAACACTGAGGCAGAACTCGTGGTCGGGGACGAAAAGCTGAGGTGATTACTGGGGCAGAGACAGACGAGCAGGTCAAAGGCAGGCAGGGTCGGCAACGGGAGATCAGTCCGGACAAAAGTGCTGGAAAGACTTGCATGACGCGAAGAACAATCTGGCAAAGAGTGTCTGGAGGTTGGTGCTTAAATACAGGGTTGATTACTGATGAGGAGCAGGTGTGGGAGGCGGGAGAAACCATGGTGACTGATGAGGAGGCGGGGCTGACAGGTGAGTGGAAAGTTACTGGGTGCAGGTAAGAGGGAAAAGCAGGCAGGGGACCGGAGTGGATTGTGACAAATCACTTAACTGCCAAAATCACCAACACACATTGTTCTTGTCACACATGAGAAGGTGGCCCCTGTGAATGGATGGGTCAAAACAAGAAAAGAAATCATGAAACCCAAACCACAGTTTTTCCCTAAACTTAACAATATACTTAAGTTAGTCCAAAATATGATCTTTCTCTGAGCCTAACTCATTTTGTGACTAAACTAGACATCACCACAGCACTGTCTCATCATACAATCAGCAGTGACTGTAGATGTTTTGGACGGCACAGACAAAGAAAGACATCAGATCATAAACAGGTACTATGTGTCATTCTCTTCACAGAAAAAGCACAGAGAATCCTGTGGATTTTCAAAATAAAATACCCTGTGCAAACTGCCAGTCGTAAAAACAGACAAAAGCGATATATTTACACATAGAAGCATATTTAGAAGAACATAAACCAAGAAAATTACCAAATTAGTAAGTAAACAAAGTCTGGCAGGCTGAACGCTCCGCTTCTGAAACGCTCCCGCTGGGGTTTGAAATCGCGTGGAGGACGAACAGGAATAACATTTATCTGTAATGATCTGTTAAAAATTCAGCCTTGTATTCTAGCAGGTGGGCAATCTTAATATGTCTATGTTTCCCTACATAAATTAGGCTATTGTTGTTCTCTTTGTTGCTGAGCTGATTATCATGGCACCAAACCACCTAAGAGGTAGGAAACATATTGGATCCAACATCAAGTGAGAAAAATTGTAAAAAGCTGAGGCTACTTGCTGACATAAAAATACAGCTGCCTCACAGCACGTTAGTTTCTTTGTCAAGTAAAACGACTGTAACAACATGAATTCTCCAACAGTTCAGATTTGGATATATAGTTTGCATTTTAATCACTTCAAACAAATTGCATGTTACTCGAAATATGATCAAACTTGATCTTTAAAACAAGCCCAAACACTGTGTATACACTGAAGAGAGAGCGCTGCACTGTAAATAATCACTTTCTGCATTTCTGACACCACATCAAAATCCATTTATCTTAAATTCATGTTTTAGTCAAATGACAGGCTTCCCAGAGGAACCAGCCTTGAGGCTTAGCGAGTGTAACAATCAATGATGACAGACTATCAGGAGACTTGAAAAAAATTCAAAATAAATTGTTCTGTCATAGCTCAGGTCACTCAGCTGGCAAACTGCTCATGTAAATACTGTCCCTTCCTTGCAATCATAGGTTGAGGTCTACCTACTGTGCAGACAGCACTAACTCCTCATTACTGCATTATTGTGTTTTCCTCCCCTCTTTGCTCTCAGGGGAGCAGCAAGGCAACGTTGCTTATCTCACTGACATTTCACAACAGCATGCTCTCAGCAGGGCTGTGTGTGAGTGTGCATAAGAAGTGAGTGTATGTGTGGCGAGTGAAAGGCAGTTTGTAGGTGAGGTACGAAAAACTAAACAGCTACTTTTTGCACTTTTTTTATCTATGGGTAGAAAATAGTCTAAATGTAAATAATCCAATGCTGTGACAAACAAATAACAGTTTAAATATCTGTCAGATTGTGTATACTGAATGTTAATGAGATTTCCTGCAATCCTGTGTGCCATTGTTACCTTGGCTGTCTGTCTTATTCTATCTACTGGGCTGTCAGATTATGACAGGGACACATGTGACCCTGCATAAATGAATTATGCATTTTAAAAGTAAAAATCTTCGGATCATGATATGATAAGGTATGTGTGTCTACATCGTTGCTGTCCTGCTTATCACTTAAAGTCCGTGTAAAGGCAATTCTGAGATGCTTTCAAAATACATGAAATATTTTGGGAAATAGTTGCTGAAAACATGTGAAAAGACTTTGAAAGATATATTACTGAAATATGGAGTCAGAGGTTAAAACAGTTTTTCACCAGTTTTCAGTCCAGGATTTTTTTTGGTGGTCCTAAAGTGGTCCTCAAGGCCACCCTGAGCGTACCCCTACACTCACAGGCAGAGAGATTGAGTGTTTCAAAGTTAGTCATGTCACTTTCTGAACTCATCTGATATGTTTCAGTCGCTTGACAGCTCACACAAGTGGGCGTGGTTTCAGTGCCCCCACATTTCTGGAGCTGAGAATACTACAAATTTTTACCCGATTTTGAGACATAATTTCATAAACTTGTCGATAAAAAACTGGCAAAAAGTTCCTCAAATCAGTTAAACCTGGCTACAGAACAAGTCAATCTTCATAAGCCCTTATATTCAAATACCTGTTCAAGTTATATTAAGGCTTAAAGTTATGCATGATTAAGAGCACGGGCTGCTTCAGCTCCACCTATGATCCACGTCTTTGCCAATTTTTAGATTAGCTGTGAGGCGGGAGAGGCAGGACTGCCAAGATAGCAGCAACCAGAGCCAACACACTCTGAGTAACAGCTCTTCAGAAACCTGTGGGTGATATAACGAATACAATGCCCATATTTTATACTGTCTATGGTCAAGAGTAACTTGATTCCAAAATCAGCAGGGTAAAAAATAACAGGACACAATCTGAGAAATTGGTGACATTTTTAGGGATGCAGCAAGATAAAGGCAAACATCGTCATGAGGTCTGACTCATGTCTCCTGCAGGCTTGTTAGCGAAGTAAAGAGACTGGACCTCACATTTCCATTCCCCATTACATCATCTCAACGCTGCATCAGGAGACTGTCTGGCCCTGGCCTGAATGTAACATCCATTGTCATTTCATTACATCAACAGGCTGAGGTTTACATAAAAACAGGGCTTAGATCTACACCACTGACTTCTTGTCCATATTGTTCATTAATCACTGCACTAAGCTTCCACCAGCAGACGCACCCTGCATAAAATATCAGTCTCAACTGATTGTCCCTCACACCAGGCTTGAGATCTCTTCTTTAAACAGAAAAATCTTACTTTTTCCAAATGCACACATCCCTTGTCTTTGCCTTTGTGTCAGGGAAACAAGAATCTAAGTGACCTGACACAGAAGAAGACATATCAAACACTTAACTCTAGAGGAAACATACCGGGTTTCACCCAGGACATTTGTGAGCAGAGATCGTTTAGCTACAAACTTTGAAGCAACCTCAACTTGATGCAGACTGTTCTGGGTAAAACAAGTGTCCAACTAGTGATTATCAAACTGGCTTCAGTCTGGTGTTTCACCTCAAGTGCAGCAGTGATTTTTTCATCACACATTTTGTGAATGTTTGGGCTGTTTTTTTTTTTTCCACTTTTCCAAACTCAAAAATTGTAAGGATTTTTTTGTCTTGACATGTTGATGTGCCCAAATGTGCCATGCCTCAAATTTCAACAATCAGAATTCAGTGATTTCTTGTTTGTGTTGGTATGATTGTTGTTTTTAAAGCATCCACTACTGGCACACTTAAAATATTAGATCTGTTGATTGCAGCCCATGTATGTGCCCTGATAGTCCTATTTCAACAGATTTTATTTGCAAAACTGCAGCAAAAGACAAAATCATTTCTCGGAAAATTGTTGGTTGATTGTAATTTCAGAAACAATTTTGCTAAGTGCCAAGTGTCCAACTAGTGATTATCAAACTGGCTTTAGTCTCGTGTTTCACCTCGAGTGCAGCAGTGATTTTTTTCATTACAGTTTGTCAGTGATTGGGCTGGGGGCGGGGGGGGGTTCTACTTTTCCCAACTCAAAAATTCGAAAGATGTTTTTTGTCTTGATATTTTGAAGTGCCCAAATGTGCCAAGCACCAAATTTCAACAATCAGAATTCAGCGATTTCTTGTTTGTGTTGGTATGATTATTGTTTTTAAAGCACCCACTACTGGCACATGTAAAATATTAGATCTGTTGATTGCAGCCTATGTATGTGCCCTGATAGTCCCATTTCAACAGATTTTATTTGCAAAATTGCAGCACAAGACAAAATCATTGCTTGAAAAGATTGCTGGTTGATTGTAATTTCAGAAACAAGTTTGCTGAGTGCTTTTTTCTTCTGATTTTCCAGTTATTGCAGTACTTACTAATCAAAACGACTGCAGATGTATCACCAAAGCAGTAAAATATAGAGGCCCTGTCATACTGCCCATTATACTTCTGATGTTTGTTAACCTGCCATGAATTTAGAGAGGTTGATATTTACATTTTGACTCCCTACATGAGTTGTGAGAGTGAGGGGATGGCTGTCATTAAACTACTTAATTACAGAGGTGACAAAGTCCTCATGCTGCATGAGTAATGGAAGGAACTGTGCGGCCAACACTGCCCATCAGCAACAGAGTGCATAATGACTCTCATCAGTAAACTCACCCCTGCCTCCTGACCTTTCAACAGTTCCAGAGTTGTCCATTACCCTTTCCTTCCCTTCAACAGAAACACAGCACAAGAGACTGTTCTTTGTAAATGTAAAGAGAAGCTGCAAAGAATTCCACTTAAGAGATCTTGTCAGTCAAAAAAACACTGTACAGCTCACAGCATGAAGGATGGGATCAGTAATCCTGTCGCCTTGTTGTCTTTTGTACTTCTCGTGAAGATTAGTCATAACATGACTTGCATATAAACCCAAAATATTCAGTATTCAGCAAAAAAATAAAAAATAAAAATAATCTCTAAAAAGCATCTAAAAGCACCAAGCACCAAACAGCACACAGACTGGTGACTAGCTGGTGAATATAGTGGAGCATTTAGCAGCTAAACAGTCAGATAGTTCCCTCAGGAAACCAACTACCCTCTGCTCACCCTACTCCTCCAAGTATGTACTGTAGGAAAAACAATGTGCCAAAATATGCACCACTGGCCGCCACAATGTTGGATGTACTGCTTCTTCCATCTCTGGTCTAATCTAAATATTGGTAAACACATGGATCATCAGTGGACCTAAGGTGGGCTGAATGACGCCTGGGTGTCTTCCAAGCCATTTGTAACAGCATGTACCTATCAATGAAACAATCAACTTTGAGCCTTAATATCATCTGAACTAGTGAGTTAAAAAAAAAATTCATGCCGTCATGGATGCTGTGAAGTTGGACAATTTAATACGGCCACTTCTGGGGATCGAGTCACTTCTGCAGCCTGTCTCAAGCAGCCACTTGAGGAATTACAGTTTTTTAGCACTTTGCACTTTTGGCTTCATTTCCCAGCACCAGACGTTGCCGCTTGGTCAAGACCAAGTGTACTTTAGGTACATTGACATCACTGTTAGCACATTTCTGATCATCTTCACAGGAGCAACCAACTTCAATATTTCAACTACAACCAAGTTAAGTACATTTATTGGCTCCATTGCCAGAGCTGTATACACCTAGTTGACTTGTCATTTTGAATAAAAATATTATAGATATGTTCAGGATTATGCATCTATATAGCTCAAAATAACAAGCAGTGTCTCAGTGATATAATATAAGATGTTAAAGCTTTGAGTACAGTGAAGTTTTTGACTGCAAATAGGCTACCTATTGACTTTTATACAAATATAGACCATGATGGATGTGTCATCCTCCACCCCAGCACGAAACCCCAGGATGCTAATGTTTGTGTTATTTACAGGCTCCCACTGTGACCTTATGTTTCATAACTAATTTAGATTTGCCAGTCATTGTGCACAATCCAAATTGTGATAAACATGATTACTCTGGGATATATATGAGAGCTAAATGAGTCATCATTACCATAATTTCAAACACTTTTTTATAGCAGCCTGGTCTTCCTGAAAAACATACTGATATAGGCTGTTTTGTTTCACGTAATAACACCATGGCCACTCTTTCTTGACACTCACAAATCTTTTTTTTCCAGTCTTAGCTTCAAAAATAATGTCAGTCTGAGAACATATTGCAGTCTATAAATGGAGAAAAGCTGCAAGACAGGAAGCATTTCCAGACACCTCCACACTGCATATTTGAAATGCTACAGCAACACTGCAATTAAAACCACTGTACAATAGCACTAAAACTGTGTCCAATTTAATCCAATGCATTTCAACAGCACAACAAACCAACAGCTCCTAAAATGACTATCGATTTCACCATGACAAATGAACACATCTCATAATCGAAATGGAAACCGACAAGAATATGACAAGATCCATAAAGTCTGCATTTATTGCAGCATTGTGCAGCTAAATATGGTGTACGTCAAAGTGTCAAATGGTTGTTTGTTGAATAATGATGCACAATAAAGACACCATCCAAAAGTGGAGTACTGTCAAAGCTGAAAAACATTCTCCATAGCTTTCAGAGATATACAATCAAAACAAAAACGAAAACACCATTCAAGACAATCTTGTGATGGAAACAGAATCACACACACAAAAACTAACTGGCTTAAACTTTCACTTGCTAAAGCTTGTGAAGACTAATTATGTAAGTTCTCAACTCAACTCAACTCAAACTTTTTTTATAAAGCACATTTAAAAACAACCGAGGTTGACCAAAGTGCTGTAC